>NW_026844225.1:18533091-18835142 GCF_029955315.1 Cylas formicarius
GCCAGAGACTGTTATCTCGGTATTTCAGATAACATTGTAGGTGACAAAAAAATGTAAATAATTTAAAAATAACTTCTCTTGTATCTAAATGAAATTGAATGAGAAAAGGATATAGATAACAGAGAACCGTTTTACAACATCTTAATTTTTTTAATCTTTTTTTTAATGGACATTATCGAGTTGTAACTGAAATTGAAAAATGTTAATTGCATTCATGAATATTAAGTAGGCTAATATTTTTTCAAACCTTTCTTACAATCACAAAAAATTATTAGATTAAAAAAATAATTGCAAAAAAAAGGCTCTAATAATTTTAGAGTTTTTTCTTACAATGAAAAAAATTATTGGATTGAAAAACTAATTACAGAAAAAAAAGGCTCTAACCCGTTGACGAGTTTTTTCCTTCAGTGGTTTGGTAGCTGCTGCATTTTGTCCATTAACAATAACTTCTTGTTTGGGTTGCAATACTCTTTTATCTGATATAAAAGGCGCATGTGTTTCGATATCTTGATTAACGGAATTCTTGACCTGCCACGGATTTATTTTGGGCAAAGGGGCTGCTACGAAAACCTTCCTGGTGGTTTTGGAATCATTTTCTTCTTGATTATCTCTGGAACTTGAAAGATCCTTCTCCTTTTCAACCTTTATAGAGGATGTTTCTTTTTTGTCATGGGATTTTTCATGATGCTTATCAAGCTTGTCAATAAGACCATTTGAATGTTTTTGTTTTTTTTTCTCATTTTTTCTGTCTTTTCTACTATGACTGACTACCGGTGTAAATGTAGAGTCATCATCAATTAATTCAGGTCCTATTTGTTTATTTTTTTCAGTCTGTGGTAGTGGCGGTGAATTTCCGGTATTGGGATCGTTAATATTTTCTTTATTGTTAGTTGCTACTTGGTTGGATTTTAGAACCGCTAATGCGTAAGACGTGCCAGGTTCTGACTTGTCATCTGCATAATCTGGGTTATTTAACCCGGCCGGTACCTGCGTCTCCATAGTAGTCTGTTATATAGTAAAATAAATGCTAACAATATTTAATAAAATGCACAATATGGAGTGTAACCATGTTGTTTTCAATAAAGCATGGCACCACACACTATACTTAAAATAACAGAACCAACATGTTGTGACAAACTGTCAAAATGCGTTATATAATAAAATAAAATTGTACCACTGTTTTTCGCGAAACCACTACACATTAAACGCGAAACACTTTATAGTATTTTCATTCACTGCCACAAATTTTTGTCACTCTAATAACTATTTCGCATACTTTTCCCTAGGGACATGCGTTTTTTCTGTTTTTTCCGATGACATTCACGAAGTTGACAATTAAGTGTCAGTGTGCTAAACTTGTATGCATAACGTACGTGAGATTCTGGTGCGCTATCTTAAAGCGTAGACAGTAGCAACCCTGTGGGAACCAACCACCTAATTTTTTTCTCCTTACAGCACGTTTGCTTAAAAAATTCTAATCGAGAGTTGTTATCTTATTTTCTTTCCATTACCCAACATTTTTAGCCGGGTTGACACCTTTGTACGTATACGTAACGCAACACTGCATCGAAAATATAGTGGAGACTCTGCGAAACTGCGCTGAATAACATGTACACGCTGCGCGTATGGATTTTGTGACCATGATAAATCACAATGTATTTGCTGAATGTTGAATGCAATTGAAACCAAAGAGTATAAGATAGAAGGGAAGGCTCCCGTTAGTGGCAAAGTTAAAAAGCGTACACGAGTTTCAACGCCTCTAGTGATTGTGTTCAGCCATGAATTCAATCAATTCAATGAATTAAATTTAATTTAACGTTTGAAAGGTAAAATGTTTAAAAAAATAATTTTATTTTTTTTTTAATTAAAATATAAATAAAGTGCTGTTATCCATTACAAGCTACTATAGTATAGTACTGTGACGCAATCGCAAATCGCCATGACAGTACTTTAGTACTCGGTCGCAAATATTATATGGCATTCGTAACGGTATACGCGACCATCCCTTCTATCTTATACTCTGAAAATCAAAATTATCACCTCTGTTAATGGGCGGATGGCCATAGTATTATTGCCTTACTGTTTGTAAAAACTAATGAAAAGAAGAAGATATACTCTGCTTTAAGTCACTGTGTTTTGGTCCTGTATTTTGCACTTTGAACTCTTTGTTTTTAGCATATATCTCACAATTTTTAAGTTCTAATCAGTTAAGTTTGAAAGTGTTGCTGAGTTAATCGTTTGAATAGTTTCTATTATGTTTTTTCGTCAAATCACCTCCCAAGTATGGCAAAATTTCATTTATGATATTCTCTTGGCTTATTTTTTATCAATTTTCAGTTTTCAAATCATTTAAAAAGATGCCAGAGTACGCTCGTTATTGCGGAGCACAACAATGAGGGACTTCTACCCATTACCCAAAATGCTTTAACCGCTGCAAAACAGTTAGGAGGCGACATATCAATACTGGTTGCAGGGACCAAATGTCAACCTGCTGTAGAAGGTTTATTAAAGGCTGAGGGTCTCTCAAAAATTTTGGTGGCTGAAAGTGATATATTTAAGGGGTTTACAGCTGAAAACCTTACACAATTAATCCTCACCACCCATACTCAATTTAAATACACACATATATTGGCAGCTGCTTCATCTTTTGGAAAATCACTTCTACCAAGAGTAGCAGCTAAATTAGATGTATCACCAGTTTCAGATGTGATTCAAATAAAATCTCCAGATACATTTGTTAGAAGCATTTATGCAGGCAATGCAATACAAACGCTGGTTGCCAAAGATCCTGTTAAAATTTTAAGTGTAAGGGGAACAAGTTTTGAAGCTTCAAAATTAGGGTCAGGATCGGCAGCAATTGAAAAATTATCTGCTGAAGGATGCGATACAGGATTAACAACATTCATTAGCCAGGAACTGAGCAAATCAGATAGACCTGACTTGACTAGTGCCAAAACTGTAGTTAGTGGAGGTAAAACTTCGTTTATTGTTAATTGAAAGATGGTGCAAATTAATATCATTTATAGGTCGAGGTTTGAAGTCTGGGGATAACTTCAAGCTTTTGTATGATCTTGCCGATAAGCTGAATGCCGCGGTTGGAGCTTCTCGTGCTGCAGTAGATGCCGGCTATGTACCAAATGACTTGCAAGTTGGTCAGACAGGCAAGATTGTAGCTCCTGATTTGTACATTGCAGTTGGAATTTCCGGGGCCATTCAACATTTGGCGGGAATGAAGGATAGTAAAACTATTGTTGCTATCAACAAGGACCCTGAAGCACCTATTTTCCAAGTAGCCGATTTCGGGTTGGTGGCGGACTTGTTTAAAGCTGTACCAGAACTAACCGAAAAACTGAAGTAGCAAGAGTGAATCTGATTCCTATTGATTTTCAATTATTGTTCCGTATATATCAGAAGGTTTATATAATAAAATTCTTGTATAAAATAAAAGTAAAAGATATTCAAATGGTCCATTATTATGAAAATATCAAAATACCAAAAACCGCCTTCACACGCGGCAAAACCGAATATATACAGAGCGCAATCTGCCCATAGGAAAACAATATTAATTTGATATTTTGTTATTGTGCCGAAAACATTCTTTTTTGTTTCTAATAAACGCGCTCCCTAATCCAAATCCCAAATATTAAAAAATAAATAATACAATTTAATATAAAACAGGTGTATTTAAAAATAGAACTAACAAATGTGTTGCTAAAATTTAAAAAAATGGACGGAGGAGGAAGCAAATAAAAACAATGACGCAACACTCTTAAATCTAATATAAACTTACGACAATTCAGTCTAAAAATGTAATAGTAAGGAAATTTTGACATTACATCACAGTCCAGTACTATTTTACAACTAATTTCATTTAGAATAATTTTATTATTTTGAAATCAATCAAATAGTAAGAATGAATATGGGTTATATTTGGTAAAATAATTGTAAAAAATTGGTGCAAAGCTGTCAGCTAAACATATCCAGAAAACAGAGTATCATGTGGGTTAATTGTTCTGGTGTCTCTAACATCGACAAATGTCCTGCATTTGGGATCAACTCCAGAAAAGCTCGAGGAATAGTCTAAAAAACATGCTTTGTATTTTGAAAATATTATCCTCACGCGGCTCTTACCCTCTCCATTTCGCACTCTTGCACTAGGTTTATCTTTGTATCTTGCAATCCGTGCACCAACAAAGTGGGAGCCATGATTCTCCTATGAAAAGCGGCATCTCCTTCGGGCCAATTTTGTCCGTTAATAAAAAAATCTAATATATAATTTGGCACCGCGGACTCTTTTGTACAATTAGTGAAGTGTTTTCCTCTGGATGAGTAAAAAAAACTCCTGAAATTGAGGAACGATAAATTATAATCAAAATGTAGAGTTGGTTAACACACCGTTTCAATCCACAATAAAGTAAGGGATAAAAGACATTATGTACGCATCCGTAGGGAGAAATTTGATTAACACCGGCTGGTGGGGCCAATGGTGTCGGTCCTCCACTACTGAGGAGGATAAGTTGCGATATTTGTAAGGCTCGATGAGGATATAGCGCTGTTATTAAGCTGCATCTACAAAACGCATACATTTACTTGCCAGAAAGCCTGTAGCACAATTACCCATAAGAGTGGCCTATTAAAATACATTTTCGTTTCTTGTCGTTTCCCATATAGTAATCAAAAATTTCTATTAATTGCAAAAGCAAATTCTTGAATGTATAATAACTGGACTTTTTCGGAGCTGAACTGTAACCATGACCCAGCATATCTGGTGCTGCCACTTCAAAGCCTTTAGAAGATAAATTTGAAATCAACGCACTCCAAATTTCCGCAGACGCTCCAATCCCATGCAACATAAAAATTAACTGTTTCTACAAGAAAAAAAATTATAAATTTTTTGTAAATTTAGCTTCTCTAGATTTTTAGACACATTGAACTAAGTTGTCCATATTTGAGACGAGTAATAGTTAAGAATGACTGATAAATATCTCAACAACGTCTTTGATTTTACCAAGATAAGAAAATATGCTGCACTGACAGCAATTAACATTAAGAGATCATAAGGGGGGTGGGGGGTAGTAACTATATTTGCAGAAGGTATTAAAATGAAATAAGACACACCTGGGTTTTTCTTTTATGAACACATTGCTTCTTTGCATTGCCTTGAGGCTTTTCTGTAACTGGTGTCTTTTTTTTCAACAAAGTAACAATTCCGTCAGCTTCGGTTGTCTCATAAGCTGCATTTACTTCTCCACTCTCTTTATGTCTTGCGTAATATTCTTGAAAGGCTTCATAAAAAGTCTCTTGAATTAAGTGTTGCACAAACGTTTCTACATCTTTAATTTTTGTTGGTGGCCATTGAGGATTTCTTAAACTGTAACTTTGGTATTAAATTAAATATTCCTTATCAAGAAATTATTTTTAAATGAAAATTAATTCATTGATTTTATTAATAAAATCTTACCTTTGTTTGAAAGCCTCATTTAAAGGAACAGGTTCATTGGATATGACCGAATATCTAAGAGACCTTCTAAAAGAGCAATTGCAATTTGCAGATCGCAATGGTTTGTTGTGAGTAAACCAATATTCTTCAGAAAGTGAGCTTCTTTTGGATAAAAATTCTTTAGGGATTGTAAAACATTTCCTCTGATTCTCAGGACTGACGTGAATAACCCTAATTCTAATTTTTGAATCAATAACAATATATTCGCAGTTATTCGCTGGTACTGGTTCCAAAGGGTGAATTCGGTGTCCAGTGTTTAATGTAGTTAATCGTGACCTCCAAGAATTCACAACTTTAGGAATGCAACCATTAATTTGTATAGGAGTCTCTTCCGTCATTTTTGTTTATTATGTCACACCCATTGCAAGTCTTTTAGCTAATTGTTTCATAAGCGTTCTATTAACCACTGCCTACACAAGAACACTTTCTTAAATACAAATATGTTGACAAGTTCTTTGGCAGTAATGATTGTAAGGTGTATTTCATAATTAAAATTTATCATTAAAACTTACATTGTCTTATTAAACCTTATTGTCACATTACATTAAAATATGGGGGTAGAGTGCACATTATAGCATAGTAATAAATGAAGGTCGAGGGTGGGGGGTGTCAATGCTGGCATCCAAAAATAACTTGTTTTCGGAGTAAAAATACAATGCTGATCAGTAACCTCACATAATTTCGACTTTCATTCATTAGCCCCTCTAAAAATTTTTACTCAATTTGCAAAAACTAATGCGACTGGCCGTCACGATATTAAACTAATGTGACGTATGAGCCAAACTGGTGTTTTCTGATAACACTAAACTAGGGCTTAGGCACGGGCTTTGAACTGTTAACAAAAAATCATCTAACGATTAACTACGAAGTTTTCTAATGTTCGATGTTTACTTAAATTTTATGGCTAAGATGCACGCGTCGCCATGTGCAAGCCCGTTGACATTGACAACGGCTCCTAAAGCATGGATTGTACGGTTTGACGTTTGTGACATTTCGGTCAGGCTTGGTTTAGTTTTTTATTGTATATCTTTCGGTGCTTTTAAAAGGCAAAAGTTCAGAACGGGGGGGTTCTAATTTTTTGTATAAAATGTCTGATGATGATTTTATGTGTGATGATGAAGAAGATTATGGCTTAGTACGTATAATAATATTTGTTTTTAAATATTTTCAAATAGCTTGAGCTAACCTAAGATATACTGATTTATATATTACCTATTTATTTTATTAGGAATATTCGGAAGATAGTAATTCGGAGCCAGACGTTGATTTAGAAAATCAGTACTACAACAGTAAAGCCCTTAAAGAGGAAGAGCCAAGAGCTGCTCTAGTATCATTTCAAAAGGTTCTGGACCTAGAAGGTGGTGAGAAGGGAGAATGGGGATTCAAGGCTTTAAAGCAGATGATAAAAATTAACTTTAAACTCGCCAATTATGATGAAATGATGGTTCGTTACAAACAACTGTTAACATATATTAAAAGTGCAGTCACTAGAAACCATAGCGAAAAGTCTATTAATTCTATTTTGGATTATATTTCAACATCTCGTAATGTAAGTTATTATTGGGATAATATACAGTGTGTCCAAAATGCATCTTTGAAAAACAAAGCAAATTATCGTGTGTCAAGAATATCTCTTTTAGACATCAGCCTCTTTACCCACGTTCGAGAGCTACTTCAGACATTTCTGGAACTTTAGTCACAGGTTTTGGGAAAGATAGTTTTTTTTTTGGTAGATTTTAGCCACCCTTGGTGTTTTGATATTTGTCAGTTCTAATGATCACATCACTCGTCACTCAGTGAATATATTCGTAAGGGTTTGTTTTATTTTCTTTTTCATCATAATTTTATGGCAGGGACAAAGAAATGCCAAAATCCTTATTTTGTGCACCTTAATTTTGGACACGCTGTACAAACATATATATTTTTTAATGTTATTGGAATTGTTTACTTCAGATGGAACTGTTACAAAATTTTTATGAAACTACTTTAGAAGCATTAAAAGATGCCAAAAATGATAGATTATGGTTTAAGACAAACACAAAATTAGGAAAATTATATTATGACCGAGGGGACTTCAATAAATTAGCAAAGATATTAAAACAATTGCACCAGTCCTGCCAGACTGATGATGGAGAAGATGACCTGAAGAAAGGAACCCAATTGCTGGAAATATATGCATTAGAAATACAAATGTACACCGCTCAAAAAAATAACAAAAAACTTAAGACCTTGTATGAACAATCCTTGCACATTAAATCGGCTATTCCCCATCCATTAATAATGGGTGTTATTAGAGGTAAAATGTACTTAGTCGTCAATCTCAATTAATATATATATATATAAAATAATTTTTAGAGTGTGGTGGTAAGATGCATCTGCGGGAGGGTGAATTTGAGAAAGCCCATACGGATTTTTTTGAAGCTTTTAAAAATTACGATGAGTCTGGTAGTCCAAGGCGAACAACATGTTTGAAATATTTGGTGTTAGCCAATATGTAAGTTTAATGTCGATTGAAGTTTTTCCCATTGAGAAAAGCTTTTTTTTAGGTTGATGAAATCTGGAATAAATCCGTTTGACTCCCAAGAAGCAAAACCATATAAAAATGATCCAGAAATATTGGCAATGACAAATTTAGTTAATGCATACCAAAATAATGATATTAATGAATTTGAAATTATTTTGAAAGAAAATAGGCAAAACATAATGGATGATCCCTTTATTAGAGAACATATTGAAGGTACAGAAAAGCTCTTTGTTTACAGTCCATGCTGAACTAGGAATTCTAATAGTTGCTCAACGTCTATTTTAGATCTGTTAAGGAATATTAGGACTCAAGTACTGATCAAACTTATTAAACCCTACACTAGAATTCAAATACCCTTTATTTCAAATGAGCTGAACATTGATGTCCAGGAAGTGGAAAGTCTTCTAGTAGCTTGTATATTAGATAAGTAAGCATCTAAGTATACAATATAGTGAGATCCTAAAAATACTGTATATATTTTGTTATTGTAGCACAATTCAAGGTCGTATAGACCAGGTTAACCAAGTTTTGTTTCTGGAGAGGACCACCATAAACACGGCCAGATACAATGCCTTGGAGAGATGGGCGACCCAGTTGAGTACATTGCATTCTTCTATTGTAAATAAAATGGCCTGATATGAGCTCGATGAAGAAACAGAAGACGTGGAAGAAGTGATAGCGCTTAGCGCCTTTTGTTAGGTTTATTGTTATACATTTTTGTGTAACAACACAGTTATCATCAATTAATATTGACTGATGCGTTTCTCATTAGTATGAATCCCACAACAAACATATTTTCCATGAAACATAACTCTCTTGTCAACACTGAAGTTGAACTTGAAATAATTACTTTTGTTTTATTTACTTTTTTGCGACTATATTTTCTTGTATGAGTGGTTTATAAATTAGGCTTTATTTATATGGAATACAAGATTTCTGTTAAATTAATAGTCAGACAATCAATTGGCTACTTTGATAACTTTTGTCTATTTAAGTTTTCATGAATTTACTTGCCTGAAATGGTTGCTATATAAATTACCTTCATCATAACTGTGTTTGATATTGTTAACCAATTTTCTAATAAATAGAAATTTATTTAAGAAATTTTTATCATTCTAACCTTGATCTAATAAATCGGTCCAGTGTTATCCACATTCCTATTACTCCCTGGTTCAATTTTGTAAGAAAAATTCATATTTTAGAACAAAAATAAAGGATCCACAAAGGTTGGGACAATAAAAACAATCCATCAATCTTACTCTTTTATTAATGCATATATAAATACAACCTACAATTAGGGATTAAATGTTATGTAAGACAATTCAAAATCAGACTTCATAATGATAAAAACATGTTTCACTTTTTAATAGAATTCATTAGATCCTATTACAAATTACATAGAAAAATTGAGCTAGATTTCCTGGATTATCTAATCGGTTATATTTACATGATGTTTAAGTTAATTTGGTTACCGATGCGAAATATATTTTGGTTTTTGTCAATTATGAGCTTTTTGAAGATTACAGGAGAAGGCACTGTTAAATCCAGGCTCCATCTAGTAACATAATTTTGGTTATCCGGCAGTATTATCACAAAATGGCAGTGTGTAATTCTATATATAAACACTTCAACTTATTTTTTCACTTTTGAAGATTTTCGCAAACGCTTCGGAAAAATATATCTTTTTAAATGCATTACGATAAAACTCCCACAAAAGTCAAACCTTACTCTAATACAAAAGAGAAATCGGTTTGATAGGTATTCTACCTCTATGATGACAATTATTGATTGCTTGATTTATGTGAAGGCAGTTTTTTCGGTTTCATATAAAAATATATTAAACTGAAAAGTTTTCAGTTCAAAAGGAATTAGAGGACTTAATTGCAAAATAAGTCTTGTGTTAAACTAAGAAGTGACATATTCCGTGCGACCTTGTCATATTTTTTGTTTTACGTAAAAAAATGAAGGGAAAGCCATAACTCCATATTAATATTTATGAAATAGTTCAATAGTTCAGGCAAGCACTCCATTTTTTTTTTGCTTCGTTATTAATTCGTATTCTGCCTGTCCATGCAGTATTGAACTAAAAAAATTTTTATGTAATATTCCAATTGCTTTCAGTTTTTTGACTAATATTAATTTACAAGCTTAACGAGCCTTTATTGTTCATTGTGGTAATTATTTATTTGCTTTGAGCTACACCTCTTTTTTACCAACTTTTAACTAAAAATCATGAGTGATGGTGCACCTTGTAATATAATCATGTATAGCAGATTTGGTAAATCCCTTCGTGAAGACTAATGTGAAGAATGACAAGTTTATAATAAACTCGACTTGTACATTTCTCCAATTAAGTGGACATTTTTTTATCCCTATTGAGAAGTTTGTCTTCGCAAGCGAGCTAAAAGCAGCACAAAAGTTCCTAAAAACATGACAAGGATTTTGAGATCCACAGTAAATTTCCTCCTTTCTACCGTTAAAAAAATGAATGATGGACATTAAATCCTTCTCAGATTATTTGGGGAAACCAATTTACCGAAAATATTATGAACAAGGAAAAAATAAAATGCTGAGAAATTAATTGTATAACGTCAATGGTAAAATAAATAATTTCTTGTAATATATATACAGGTTGGGTCAACTAAATATTTGAGATCACTGCTTACCATGTACTAAACGGCATCAAAAACCACACGATCCTTCAAATAGAATATGGACAGGATTTTATTTACATTAAATTTCTTTACACAAATATCACTTTTCATTTCTTTTTACACATATATAACAATCAAAACCTATTTTATAATGTTGTACATCAGTTACAAGTGGCAGTGGCGGCTATTTACCATAGATCCGGTACCTACATCAGTCTATACTGATCCGCGGAGGACACATTGCTGTGCAACACGAAATTGTTGTAAACGTCGCACAGTTCCTGCATCTTGTATTCTTCTAAACATACAAAACCTTCCAAATTAGGTGATTGTTTACGCGCGCAGTCCATGCAATGAACCACGTGCCTTTTTTCCTGCTCGCGAATAAACAATATGTTGAATACTTCAATCTGAAAATAGATTTATCCATTTGGAAACCGAATCAATAAAAACTTTTGCCCTTAATCCTACCTCACATTGCCCACAATAATGGGAAGCTTCATTTTTTCCCCTTCCATGGAACTTGACTTCTACGCCTCTGGTTTTGACAAATTCTAGAGTTCTGCAATACTTCGTTAAAGTCCTCAGAAGGCAGTTCCTACAAAAAAGCATACACAAATGAGGAGTGGTAACCGATGCTCCACGGGAAATCTAAACTTACTTTATTAAGTCAAAGAGCTTCCGATCAGAGACTTTAATATTTCTGGCAAGATTCCATGATAGGTGAAGCATTGGCACAATGGACTTGAAACTCTGAAGCTTGTTCCATTCATATCTCTCTATGGCCAATTGATACTGTCGTGCAGTAAGAGGACCAACATTCCAAGCAATGTTATTGCACCATCCAACAGCCTGAACCCAGTGCACACATCCGGCATTGACCCACACCAAATCTCCAGGCCTTTGCAGGAACCTATAGACGGGAATATTTGCTTTATATAAATCTTCCAACACGGGCCACCATGATCCGTGAAGATAATTGATTTGGTTCTGCTCGCAAAGCTTGCAAATTGCTCCCCAATAAGCGTCAGGAACAGCAAACCATTCACAATCTCCTGGACCAATGTTGATGTTAATAGAACAAAAATTGTTGTTTTCTTGGTGACCTGGTGTTCGACTACCCGGTACTTTCATGTACAGCTGAACTGTGTTCATGCCTAAAATTACATGACCGACATGTGACAGCATATTAGCCGCCGACACTACTCTAGCAAATGCCGGAAGTTTCATCAATTCTTGTAATTGTGGCCTCCATTTGCGTTCGTCTGATAAATCAACGTTTGTACCAAATCTGGAAACCCATAGATGGTAAAAAATTTTTCCCACGCACCTACTTCGCAACTTACTTGAGTGTTTTCTGTTCTTTGCAGTTTTTAATGATAGAAGATGGAGTGACAGAAAAATTCATTTTTCTTCGCTTTGCGCCACATTGCATTGAGTCTTTGGAATCAGAATCTGAGAGACCGGCAGCTGTTTTATCCCGCTCCTCCTGAAATAAAGTTCAAGTCACCACCCTTGACGAAACGGGTGATTTTTGCAATATAATACCCTCAAACTTTCTTTAAAGCTTGATGCTTGATACTGAGCATATCTCGCAATTGTTGTGTGAGACCTGTGGGAAATGCAGGCCCAAACTTTCTTTCCAGACTGGGGATCCCAGTTCTCATCAGATGGCTGTTGAATTTGAGTCCTAACTTCAACACTGTGATCTGGGTTAGCTTCCACCAGAGTTTTTGTGGAGAATAACCCAAGGTCAAGCTTTAAAGCAGATGCCAGTCCCCTAACAACAGCGATTGGATGCTTCAAACAAAACTCCTGGAGCTGTGGACTAAACGCGTGCTTTTTATTATCTAAGTAGACAGATGGTGTCGCTGGTATGAGCTGTTGGTGAGTTAGCTTTACTGTGGGTGGATCAGGTGGTGCTGGAGGTGGGGCGGTGTCCGATATTATAGAGCCATTTATGTCACCGTTGACTACTTCACTTCTGCGTAAAACGTCATTGCGAATTTCTATAGTAAAAGGAAATTAAAGCATAATAACTCACTTGCACAGCTGAATTATTGTTTCCGCATTCATGTCTATGTTGTAATCAATGTTTGGCCTTTTTTCTGAACATCTGAGAGATTCAAAGTCCCAAGGAGGCTCAGATTTGACAGTTAAGATGCTCTCCTGCACCGGTGATTTAATTCGACGTTTCTTTGCTTCAGTTTCCAATTTAGGTGCAATAATGGAAGGCGAAAATGGACCGGATGAAAGAGTGTTTGCATTTGCGTTAACATTTTCTGAAAATGTAAGATCATAATTCTCAAATAAATACCTAAACGCTGAAGGACCAACCTGCATGAGGAATTGGTGTTGTGGAATCAGCTTCTTCTTTAACATCAATATCGTCTGATCCAAATTGTTTCAATAAATTTTCAGCTAACGTAGTGGCAAGATCTTTTTGTGAAAGTAAGTCTTTCAACTCTGCTTCCACGTCCAAATCATGGGTCTGTTGTCCTGGTACGAATGATGGTACTATATTTGGTTGACTGTGCAGTAGTTTTTCACCACTACTTGGAGAACAGCCTTTGGTGGTATTTATGGGAGATCCATTTTGTCCTAAAGTGTAAGGTGGTGTCAAACCACCCCTTGATGTTGCATTGGCGGAAGGTATAGGTCTATTCTGATTACTCCTCAGTTGTTGTTGCATAATATTATACTGATGCTGTAGTTGCTTCATCATATTCTGCTGCTGCTGAGTCAGCGTATTGACATTCTGTTGAAAATGATTAAGTAGCTGTATCTGTTGCGGATTTAAAGCGTAACTGGGCTGAGGCAAAGTATTAGGGGAAAGCTTTGCATCTGGTTCTGCTTTAAATTGCTTATTAAGGGCCCCGCTTGGGGACGGATAAGGCGGAGGAGGTCCTTGTGGTGTCGAGGCACTGTAATTCTTTTGAAAACTCTGTGAACCTGTACGAGAGGGTTGCGTTTGTTGTTGCTGCTGTCTCGAGGACATTTCAGCAGAAATTGGTAGATTCCAGGCTTCTTCAATAGAAAGCAGCTGTCTTCTCCTAAAAAAAATAATTATTACATGTAGGAATATAGATTAGTCAATCAATAAACTCACTGCGACGTAATACTAGGCATTGGGGCATTTGCTAGATGTGCCTGAAGAAAATTAATCCTCTGTGTTAAATGTGGGTTCATTCCCACGGTAGTAATGCTAATTTTGGGCAGTTTGTTGGTGATGGCGTCTTCACTATTGCCTTTGCTATTCAAACCTTGTTGAGAATTCAAATAACAAGCGTAAGCATCCCTAGCTTGCAAAGAGTTTTCATAAAGTATTCCTAGATTGGCCCAGGCAGCTGAATGGCATTTATCCAACTGTACCGCGCAAATGTAGGCCTGAAGTGCATCCATCGGCTGGTTCTGCTGCTGATAAAGAACTCCTATGCTACACCAAGTATCTGCATTTCCCTCAGATTTCTCCACGGAGTTCCTATATGCGATAAAAGCATCATGGACTTTGCCTATACTGGCGTAGCATCTGCCCAAGAGGTAAAGTGTTTGGCCGTTGGAATATTGATCAGCTTCATTAGCTCTTTGAAGGTACTGAATGGCTAATGGTATCCGTTGGTTTTTCTCACCTAGAGATTCGTGACTGTGATAGAGCCAACCGAGTTGTCTAAAAACTTCTGCTTTTAACGAGACTGTTATTGATTTTTCTTTCAGAAGCGCTTCATATCTTTCTCTGGCAATTTTCACTTTGCCTTGAATCTCGTATAAGTGAGCAATGTGAAATTTGACTGAAAAAAATTTCAATCAATTTCAATACGGACCAGTGTCACAGCATACAAGACAATTATTGGATGTTGTGCAAGCATCTAGCTATTAGAAATATAGTGGTCCTAGTACCGTAAAAATAGAACAGCTTCGGGCGGCTATGATATTTTCGTAGAGATGGGAATGAGCATGCCTCCTCTAAAATTTCATCCATAACCTACGTATACTTGACTTAGACTTTCTTTCTAAAGAGCGTGTTTAATTAGCGTTCCCAGAACATTTAACGAAATCTGTGCATATTTTGAGAAAATACTGCGGTAAAAATGCTAAATTCAAACTGACAACTGTCAAATTAATGAATGTCAGCGGCCATGTTTGTTGTCGAACGCCGCTAGGTCTTATTGGTTGAAAGCGACACTCCAAATGCCCGCGCACGCGCATGTTAAATGGCCGATAAATAAATAAAATATGTGGCTTCAAAAATTACTGTTTTAGTAGGATAAGCAGGGCACCTATATCTATATCTATATCTATATGTGTACGAGTGTCGTTTCAAGATAGGAAAAAAGCGATTTTGCCATTGCCGTTGTCCGATTGACATCAAATAGACAATTTGACAGACAAATTGACATTTCCGGGAAGTGGTAACATTGGTTTTGTTCTCGAATGTTCTTTTTGTCTCTAGATATGGTTTGATACGCATCTTAATTGTAGTAAAACTTGCCTAGACGATAAAACAATCCCGAAAGTAAGTTGCTTTCTAGAAAGTTCTCAATCTTGCGTTCTATTTTCAAGAAATTCTTTCCAACTAGTAGATGAATTTTGAGTTTTTAAGTAAATCGTTAATACAAATCTGCAATTGTCGGTTCAAAGGTAAGTTTAGCGCTGTGATTTTATGCTTATATGATTTCAACGATAATACGGAATTTACAACCAAGAATGCACTACAATAAGTACAAAGGTTTTGGATACGCGTTGGTTAGCCAATCTGGCATTATTAGCACTCGATCGCAAACAACCAAATCTGTTAAGATAATAGTAATTCCCAAATGGGAGATACCCAGCGTAACGCTCAAGGACGCTTTGCGGACCCCACAGCTATCTATTTAATTTGGAGAGTGGATGAGGTCGACAACCTGTTTAAAAAATAAACTTTTTGCTCAAATTCGTTACTGGACAAAGACATTATTTGAAGGTTACTACTAGTCGACGTAAATTTTGTTGGCGTAGGTCGGGTTTCTTTGAAAAGCGAACGAATTGCATTACGCCTATTGCAAAACCTTAATGATATCCCCAGAACTGGTTTCTATTAATCTCATTCGGCGGCTAAGATAAATTTGTTTTTTCGCAATTTAAATATTCCGAGTTTATTTTGGCAAATGGTTGTACGAGGGTACTTACTAATGTTTTTGGGCGTTGAGCAGGGACTTGCATCCACGAGAGCTAACAGAAAATGCTTGTGGGCTAATTCATATTCCTGTGTCACTTTGAACATCAATCCCAAACGCAAGTGAACTTCGTTTGCCCTTTGGAATCCCGGCGAGACGTATAGTAACTGTTGGAATGCTTTTACGGACCTAGAACAAAAATCATATTCTGCTGTCGTGTGCCCGCAAGAATACACTAATTTAGATCTATACACTGTTCATATATTATATATATGTAATTATTCGTTTTCGGATCTCATCTCGCATAATTGCCCTCAACGTTGGCTATGTTTTTAAAAAACCCAAAATTAAGAGAGGCAGTCGACTGATATGCTGCGTAAATTTATTCGACTAGCACGAAATTCAACATTTTTCAATCTGTTATATTATTTTATAATTTAAGATTGAAAACAACAATTTAGGGATTGTAAATATTTTTCCAAACAGTCACTACCATACTGATTAATCGATAGTGAGTTTTTTAACAAAGTCAACACAAAAAGTACATCAGGCAATTTTTTGATAAATGTTTGTTTTCGGGTCTGGTACTGCATACCGATTTTCTAATGTCGGCTATGTTTTTGAAGAACCCAAAATTAAGCGCGGCACTGGGCTGAGAAACGGTAGTTCTTATAAAAACTGCCCTTTCACAAAATGCTGCACACATTTAATACACTAGCATGGATGTTAATATTTTTAAACTTGTTATAATATTTTTATAGTTTCAGATTGGAAACAGCACGAAAAGATAATTTATTGATATGAAATATTTTCCAGAGCAGTCACTACAATACTGATTTATATAGTTACCTACTAGCCAACTATTTGTTTTCAGTGAGCTTTTTAACGATGGCAACGCAAAAAATAGATAAGGTAATAATTTTTTTTGGAAACTTCGTTTTCGGGTCTAGTAGTGCATACTGGCAGTAGGCATCCAGTGATTTTTCTTACACCCAAATAACAGGGCTTTATTTTGACACGCTGTTTTTTGATATCAGTAGTGTTAATTATCAGCCCAAAATAAACGAAGCAAAGCACGTGGAAGTAAATATATATATTTTACTTTCTGAATAACTTGCCTACACATGCCATCACCCAAAATTATCATTTCACTGAAACTTACCGGCCATTTAAAATTAATTTTCAGCGTATCGTCTATAAGGTCGAGAGTGCGTCAAAAACAACGCCAAGGAATTATCCCTAATACCAACCAATTAGTAAAGTTCAGGGTGATTTTCTACAACACCAACGGGAAAAGTACATCAATTTATTCATTTTCGGATGTGATCTCGCATACTTGCTCTCAATGTCGGCTATGTTTTTAAAGAATCGAAAATTACGAGAGACAGTCGGCTGAAAAAGGGGAGAGACTCAGCTTTCAAAAGGTGCTGCCTGCGTTTACTAACTTAGCACGAATTTTTGTTTTAATATTTTTAAAATTATTTAATATTATGTTATATTCTCAGATTTCAAAAAATACGAAAAAATAATTTAACAATAGAAAATATTTTACGGAACAATCACTACATGCATCTACGGTTTACCTACATCACATCAGGTAATACGTTTTTTTTTGATACGTTTGATAATTGTTCGTTCTCGGGTCTGACGTTGCATACTGGCTTTCAATATCAGTTATGTTTTTAAAGAACCCAAAAATAAGGACGGCATTGGGGGAGAAGGGGAAGTTCTAGAGACTCCGTTTTCAAAAGGTGCTGACTACATTTACTAACTTAGCATGGATTTTTGTTTTAATGTTTTCAAACTTGTTTTAATATAATTTTTAATTTTCAGATTTGAAACAATACGAATTGATAATTTCGCGATAGAAAATATTTTACGGAGCAGTCACTACGGTACCGGTTGATCCACGGTTGCCCAATAACGAATTAGTGATGTCCAGTGAAAGCCAACGCGAAAAGTATATCAGGTAATTTTTTTGGTAATTGTTCGCTATTGGGTCTGACTTTGCGCATACTGGCTTCTCATGTCAGCTGTGTTTTTAAAGAACCCAAAATTAAGAACGGCAGTCGGTCCAGAAACGGAAGTTCTTATAGAGACTCCGCTTTCAAAAGGTACTGCCTACATTTAATAACTTAACTTAAAACTTAAACTTGTTAAAATTTAATTGGGTTTTTTTCAGATTCCAAAAAACACGAGATGATAATTTACGGATAGAAAATAATTTGCGGAGCAGTCACTACATTCATTTTTGGTTACCTACTAGAAAATTAATGTTATCCAGAGAGCTTTTCAACAAAGTCAACGCGAAAAGTTCATCAGTTAATTAATTTTTTTCTTTGGTAAATGTTCGTTCGCGGGTTTGACGTGGCATACTGGCTTTCAATGTCAGTTATGTTTTTAAGGAACCCAAAATTAAGGACAACACTAGGGTGAGAACGAGAAGTTCTAAGGAATCCGTTTTCAACTGCTGCTGACTACATTTACTGACCTAGCAAGGATTTTTATGTTACTGTTTTTAAACTTCCAAAATTTTATTTAGTTTTTTTTCAGATTCCAAACAAAACGAGATGATAACTTAGAAATAGAAAATAATTTGAGGAGCAGTTACTACATTCATTTTTAGTTACTTACTAGAAAATTATTGATTTCCGGTGAGACATCTTAACAAAGTCGACGCGAAAAGCACATCAGGTAATTAATTTTTTTCTTTGGAAAATGTTCGTTTTCGGGTCGGACGGTGCATACTGACTCTCAATGTCAGTTATGTTTTTAAAGAACCCAAAATTAAAGGCAGCGGGAAGTTCTAAAGACTCCGTTTTCAACTGCTGACCTAGCACGAATTTTAATATTCCCAAACTTTTTTTAATATAATTTTATATTTCCAGATTTGAAACAGTACGAACCGATAATTTAGCTATAGAAAATATTTTACGGAGCAGTCACTGCGATACTGATTTATCCACGATTGCCTAACGGATTAGTGATGTGCAATGAGCTTAACAAAGCCAACGCAAAATGTATATCAGGTAATTTTTTTGGTATTTGTTCGCTATTGGGTCTGACTTTGCGCATACTGGCTTTTCATGTCAGCTGTGTTTTTAAAGAACCCAAAATTAAGAACGGCAGTCGGTCCAGAAAGGGAAGTTCTTATAGAGACTCCGCTTTCAAAAGGTACTGCCTACATTTACCAACTTTTTTAATGTTTTGAAACTTATTTTAATATTATTTTATATTTTCAGATTTGGAACAATACGAATTGATAACTTACGGATAGAAAATAATTTGCGGGGCAGTCACTACATTCATTTTTGGTTACCTACTAGAAAATTATTGATTTCCGGTGAGACGTCTTAACAAAGTCAACGCGAAAAGCACATCAGGTAATTAATTTTTTTCTTTGCTAAATGTTCGTTTGCGGGTTTGACGTGACATACTGCCTGCCTTTCAATGTCAGATATGTTTTTAAAGAACCCAAAATTAAGGACAGCATTAGGGTGAGAAAGGAAGTTCTAAAGACTCCGTTTTCAACTGCTGCTGGCTACATTTACAGACCTAGCATGGATTTTTATGTTTCTATTTTTAAACTTCTAAAATTTTTTTTATTTTTTCAGATTCCAAACAACACGAGATGATAATTTAGGGATAGAAAATAATTTGCGGAGCAGTCACTACATTTCCGGTGAGACGTCTTAACAAAGTCGACGCGCAAAGCACATCAGGTAATTAATTGTTTTCTTTGGTAAATGTTCGTTTTGCGGGTTTGAAGTGGCATACTGGCTTTGAATGTCATTTATGTTTTTAAAGAACCCAAAATCAAGGACGGCATTAGGGTGAGAACGGGGAGTTCTAGAGACTCCGCTTTCAAAAGGTGCTGACTACATTTATTGACCTAGCACGAATTTTAATATTCTCAAACTTTTTTTAAAATAATTTTATATTTCCAGATTTGAAACTGTACGAACTGATAATTTAGCGACAGAAAATATTTTACGGAGCAGTCACTACGGTACCGGTTCATCCACGGTTGCCTAATAGCGAATTAGTGATGTCCAGTGAAAGCCAACGCGAAAAGTATATCAGGTAATTTTTTTGGTAATTGTTCACTATTGGGTCTGACTTTGCGCATACTGGCTTTTCATGTCAGCTGTGTTTTTAAAGAACCCAAAATTAAGAACGGCAGTCGGTCCAGAAAGGGAAGTTCTTATAGTGACTCCGCTTTTAAAACGTGCTGCCTACATTTACCAACTTAACACGGATTTTAATTTTAATGTTTTGAAACTTGTTTTAATATTATTTTATATTTTCAGATTTGGAACAATTCGAATTGATAATTTACGGATAGAAAATAATTTGCGGGGCAGTCACTACATTCATTTTTGGTTACCTACTAGAAAATTATTCATTTCCAGTGAGATGTCTTAACAAAGTCAACGCGAAACGTTCATCAGGTAATTAATTTTTTTCTTTGGTAAATGTTCGTTTGCGGGTTTGACAAGGCATACTGGCTTTCAATGTCAATTATGTTTTTATGGAACCCAAAATTAAGGACAACACTAGGGTGAGAACGAGCAGTTCTAAAGACTCCGTTTTCAACTGCTGCTGACTACATTTACTGACCTAGCAAGGATTTTTATGTTACTGTTTTTAAACTTCTAAAATTTTATTTAGTTTTTTTTCAGATTCCAAACAATACGAGATGATAATTTAGAAATAGAAAATAATTTGCGGAGCAGTCACTACATTCATTTTTAGTTACTTACTAGAAAATTATTGACTTCCGGTGAGACGTCTTAACAAAGTCGACGCGAAAAGCACATCAGGTAATTAATTTTTTTCTTTGGAAAATGTTCGTTTTGCGGGTTTGACGTGGCATACTGGCTTTCAATGTCATTTATGTTTTTAAAGAACCCAAAATCAAGGACGGCATTGGGGTGAGAACGGGGAATTCTAGAGACTCCGCTTTCAAAAGGTGCTGACTACATTTACTGGCCTAGATTTTAGCATTTTTAAACTTTTTTAAATATTATTTCATATTTTCAGATTTGAAACAATTCGAATTTACAATTTAGCCATAGAAAATAATTTAAGAAGCAGTCGCTACATTCATCTACAGTTACCTACTACTAATTAATGTTATCCAGAGAGCTTTTCAACAAAGCCAACGCGAAAAGTACATTAGGTAATTAATTTTTTTTTTTTGTAATTGTTCATTTTCGGGTCGGACGGTGCATACTGGCTCTCAATGTCAGTTATGTTTTTAAAGAACCCAAAATTAAGGACAGCGTGAAGTTCTAAAGACTCCGTTTTCAACTGCTGACCTAGGACGAATTTTAATATTCCCAAACTTTTTTTAATATAATTTTATATTTCCAGATTTGAAACAGTACGAACCGATAATTTAGCTATAGAAAATATTTTACGGAGCAGTCACTGCGATACTGATTTATCCACGATTGCCTAGCGAATTAGTGATGCGCAGTGAGCTTAGCAAAGCCAACGCGAAAAATATATCAGGTAATTTTTTTGGTAATTGTTCGCTATTGGGTCTGACTTTGCGCATACTGGCTTTTCATGTCAGCTGTGTTTTTAAAGAACCCAAAATTAAGAACGGCAGTCGGTCCAGAAAGGGAAGTTCTTATAGAGACTCCGCTTTCAAAAGGTACTGCCTACATTTACCAACTTAACACGGATTTTAATTTTAATGTTTTGAAACTTGTTTTAATATTATTTTATATTTTCAGATTTGGAACAATACTTAAAATAATTTGCGGGGCAGTCACTACATTCATTTTTGGTTACCTACTAGAAGATTATTGATTTCCAGTAAGATGTCTTAACAACGTTCATCAGGTAATTTTTTTTTCTTTGGTAAATGTTCGTTTTCGGGTCTGACTTTGCATACTGGCTCTCGATGTCATTTATGTTTTCAAAGAACCCAAAATTAAGGACAACACTAGGGTGAGAACGAGAAGTTCTAAAGAATCCGTTTTCAACTGTTGCTGCCTACATTTACTGACCTAGCACAGATTTTAATTTTAATGTTTTCAAACTCGTTTTAATATTATTCTTAATTTTCAGATTTCAAACAATACGAATTGATAATTTGGCGATAAAAAATATTTTACGGAGCAGTCGCTACATTCCTACATTAACACCGTCTGTGGTACTGGTTGGATGGAATGAGTGGCCCGGATAAAGGAGGATGGTTGAGCATAATGCTAACAACCCTATCTCGTAAAAAGCACCCTTGTTATGAAAACAAACGAAATGCCTCGGATCAGGACTGATATAAAACGACGACCCCGGCTAAAGAAAAAGGTAGTGAAAATAGGAACCCTCAATGTCTTAAGTTGTTATCGAGCCGCAGTAGCTGCTAAAACTATGGAAAACCTTGAAAAAGCCGACATGGATATTACAGCGATACAGGAAATACGATGGACAGATAACGGGAGCCACAAAATTAGTGAATCCATAGTGGAAACCCTAACCAACAGCATAACAAAAATCTGTTATTGAATTGAAGCCAATAAGTGAACGTATCTGCTATATAAGACTCAAGGGAAAGTTCTACAGAAGACAAAGATGACCCAACTAGAGATTCATTCTATCACCAACTAGAAAGAGTTTTTGCTACTCTACCAAACCAAGATATGGTATTTGTGCTCGGAGAAATTAATGCCAAAATAGGAAGAGAGGAGGTTTTTAGACCCACCATTGGTAAATTTAGCCTGCGTGAACAATGCAATGACAATGGACTCCGGATCGATCATATCCTGATTGATGCAAGACATGGTAGTAATGTTATAGACGTGAGAAGTCTTCGACGGTTGGATGCAGACAGTGACCATTTCCTGGTAACGGCAAAAGTACGCACAAGAATCTCTTGCCAGTTGGATATGAGGTCGGAAAGAACCCCTAAATGGGATACTGACGCCTAAGAAAACAGAATACCAAAAGGCGCTAATGGCGTCATTTAGCTCAATAGAAAATGAGGAAAACGTTGACAAAATATGAGAAACAATGATAAAATCAATAATTGGAGTAAAATGAATGCAAAGACATTTACGAGGACTGTGAACGAGAACTGATACTAAGGAACGTGTCCCGACAAAGGATACTAGAAAATCCAACAGGACAACATGCACGGCAGTACCGAGAATCTAAGAACTAAAGCAAGAACAACCATCAGGAATAAGAAGCGGGCACACGAACAGAGCCTTATTGAGGAAATTGAGATACATAAGCACGAGAAATTTTTTCCAGGAAATTAATAAAATAAAGAAGGGTTACAGACCCCGAGAGGGAACACTTATTCAGAATGATCACGGAAAACTTGTAACTGTGAATAAATAATTTGACAATCTGTTGAATATTCAGCTAAATCATACAACGGAAGAACTTGCCTACTACGCTGCAGGACTCTTAGTGGAAGCACCAACAATAGAAGAAGTTGAAAAAGCAACCCTTAAGTAAAAAAAACAACAAAGCACCTGTCAGAATGTCTAAAAAATGGGAGTAGGGCTTTGCTACTAGCCTTGCACAAATTAACCAGTGAAATATGGACAAAAGAACAAACACCCCATCAAGCTGGAAGGAAAAAAATGTGGTGCTCAAACTACAGAGGTATATCTCTTATCAATACAGGCTATAAAGTTCTCTCCCTCATTATGATAGAAAAACTCACTACGTCGAATACCAAATAGGCGACTAACAGTTCGGGGTTTCGGAAAAATCGTTCAACAATATAATGAAATACTACACCAACTCTTTATTGATTTCAAACAGGCATATGAGAGTAGAATTGTGGGGTGCTGTGGCAGAATTGGGAATACCAAAAAAATTAATCGATCTCACAAAGAGGAGAGAGAGGAGGGATCGAGAAGTACCGTCAGAGTAGGAGGAAAAAATCTTAGACTTCTTCGCAGTCAACAACGGGTTAAAGCAGGGAGATGCACTATCACCATTACTGTTCAACATCGCTCTAGAAAGCATAGTACGAAAAGGCAATACAGAAAAACACTGCTACTTACAAACCAGGGGCGCCGTCTAAGTAGGTAACTCAGCTATCAATGTTAAAGAGGACTTCGTCAAATTGGAAAATGCTGCCAAGCGACTAGGTCTAAGAATGAATTAACGAAGACAAAACAAAGTACATGGTAACCACAAGAACAGAGCGCAGAGACAGAATAGGCCAAAATGTCTCCTTAGACCAATACAACTTTGAGAGGGTCCAGGAATTTACATATTTGGGAGCGACCATCACCTCAGACAACAACATTACGAAGGAAATTAATAATAGAATACAGAGTGCCAATCGTTGTTTTGCATTGCGAAGTGTAATGAAATCGAAAAATATATCTCGAAACACGAAAAAATAGCTGTACCGCGCAATTATAAGACCGATTATGACATACGCGTGCGATTGACAAAACAAAATGAGAACCGACTAAGAATTGCAGAGAGAAGAATTTTAAGGGGCATGAACGGAACAACCAAAGACGATGTCACTCAACAGTATCGCATTAGAACGAACAGGGAATTGGAAGAAATATACAATCACCCAGACATCGTCAAAATAATAAAGTCAGAAAAACTGAGATGGGCAGGCCATGTCAGAAGGCAAAACGTCCCGCGACTAGTTAAATTACAATACGAACTGATAATTTGGCGATAGAAAATATTTTACGGAGCAGTCACTACGGTACCGGTTCATCCACGGTTGCCTAATAGCGAATTAGTGATGTCCAGTGAAAGCCAACGCGAAAAGTATATCAGGTAATTTTTTTGGTAGTTGTTCGCTATTGGGTCTGACTTTGAGCATACTGGCTTCTCATGTCAGCTGTGTTTCTAAAGAACCCAAAATTAAGAACGGCAGTCGGTCAAGAAAGGGAAGTTTTTATAGTGACTCCGCTTTCAAAAGGTGCTGCCTACATTTACCAACTTCACACGGATTTTAATTTTAATGTTTTGAAACTTGTTTTAATATTATTTTATATTTTCAGATTTGGAACAATACGAATTGATAACTTACGGATAGAAAATAATTTGCGGGGCAGTCACTACATTCATTTTTGGTCACCTACTAGAAAATTATTCATTTAGAGTGAGATGTCTTAACAAAGTCAACGCGAAACGTTCATCAGGTAATTAATTTTTTTCTTTGGTAAATGTTCGTTTGCGGGTTTGACAAGGCATACTGGCTTTCAATGTCAGTTATGTTTTTATGGAACCCAAAATTAAGGACAACACTAGGGTGAGAACGAGCAGTTCTAAAGACTCCGTTTTCAACTGCTGCTGACTACATTTACTGACCTAGCAAGGATTTTTATGTTACTGTTTTTAAACTTCTAAAATTTTATTTAGTTTTTTTCAGATTCCAAACAATACGAGATGATAATTTAGAAATAGAAAATAATTTGCGGAGCAGTCACTACATTCATTTTTAGTTACTTACTAGAAAATTATTGATTTCCGGTGAGACGTCTTAACAAAGTCGACGCGAAAAGCACATCAGGTAATTAATTTTTTTCTTTGGAAAATGTTCGTTTTCGGGTCTGACGTTGCATACTGGCTCTCGATGTCAGTTATGTTTTTAAAGAACCCGACATTAAGGACGGCATTAGGGTGAGAAGGGGAAGTTCTAGAGACTCCGCTTTCAAAAGGTGCTGACTACATTTACTGGCCTAGATTTTAGCGTTTTTAACCTTTTTTAATATTATTTCATATTTTCAGATTTGATACAATACCAATTGACAATTTTAGCCATAGAAAATATTTTACGAAGTAGTCACTACATTCATCTACGGTTACCAACTAGAAAATTAATGTTATCCAGAGAGCTTTTCAACAAAGCCAACGCGAAAAGTACATTAGGTAATTATTTTTATATTATATATCTATCGATTTTTAAAACGTCCTCCGACGTCGTCCGATTTCCAATGTCCATCGATTTCTGTCCTTCCATAGGTCCTCGTCCAGTCATCTGCATTGTATTTCACTATCGATGCCCTCTCTCCAGCTCTTTCTCGGCCTTCTCCTCTTCCTTCTTCCTGTGGGTGTCCAGGTGAGTATTTGTTTAGGCAGTCGCTGTTCTTCCATTCTTTGGACGCGTCCTGTACCACTTTAACTGTTTTGTTCTTATTTCGTCTGAAATCGTGTGACCTTCCTGCCGCTCTTCTCCAAAAGTCCATCTCTGTTGCCTCCAGCGTTCTCATGGTTCTTTCTTTTAGCGGCCAGACTTCACCGCTGTATGTGACTATGCTTTTAATGATCGTATTGTATATTAGATGTTTGTTTCGTCTCGTGAATTTTTGGTCCCACAAGAAGGTGTTCAGCATAGTAATGGCCTTTTTTCCTTGATTTTTTCGTTCTTTGATGGCGTAGTCTAACGTCCCACTGCTGGATATGTACATTCCCAGGTATTTGTAGGTTTCGCAGCTTTGGACAGGCTGACCATCCTCTAAGAGGAGGTCGCGTTATGCTCCACCGATACACATATACTTTGTCTTTGGTAAGTTTACTTCCAACCCCCATTTCTTGTATTCTTCGATCAGTTTTCGCATCATGTAGTCTACATCGTCGTAGTCTTGCGCCTTATGACTTATTCATCTGCGAAGCTTAGGGAATGCCCATATTTCTGCATTTTTGCTTCCATATCCTTAACGCTTGTTCAAGATATATTTTGAACAGGGTGGGGGATACAGAAAACCCTTGTCAATGATCTTATTATGTGGACGCTTAGGTTTGTCTTGTCTAATGCCTCCCAAAGTTTTGTTAGCGGTATGCTATCGCATGCCTTCTTCAGATCCACGAACAGGAGATGTATCCCCTTATTGAAGGCTGACATTTTCTCGATAAGCTGGGTGACGCAAAACAGATGGTCAACGACGGATCCTCCCGCGCGAAATCCCGCTTGTTCTTCTGCTTCACTGTTTGTGTATTCGCGTTCTATTTTGGCCTTTAATATCTTACCGTAAACCCGACCGATTGAGCTCGTCACTGCGACACCTCGATAGTTGTCGTAGTTTTCCTTGTTGCCCTTTTTGTGGATAGGGGTAAGGAAGGATAATTTCCATTCTTCTGGGATATCTCGGCCGTTAATACGGTTTCGAAAGAGCTTTCCTAGATGTTCATACAGTTTGTGTAATCCATGTTTGATTAATTCTGCGGGAACATTACCTGGCCCTGGTGATTTTTTATTTTTTAAGTTTGTAAATATTTTCTACCTCATTAATGCTGATTCTGGTCGGTGAAGCCGAAACCTGTATTATGCTAGGGCTGTCGTCTTCAAGGAACTGTTCTCGGTCCTCTGTTAAAAGCTTACGGAAATATTCATCCCATTTATTCGTTGTGGCGGGAGTTCTATCTCTCTCTTTGTGTTTTGGCGTAGAGATTTCAGAAGCTTCCAGCTTTCATTACTTTTTGTTCCTCCCAGGTAGGTATTTATTTTGTTGCATTTTTTTCCCGTTTTTCTTCTGGTAGCTATGGTAGCTTGATTTGCTGGATAGATAGTGTTGGTACTTTTGTCTTTTATCTTCAATATCTTGTTTAATTTCCTCGTCCCACCAATGGGGTTTTTTAGATTTCCGGTCTTCGCAGTATCCTATCGCTTCTTGGGCTGCTTCTTTCAGGCACTGTTTAATATATTCGTAATGCTCTGTATTGTTATTAAAGTGTTGTGGCTGGAGTTTCTGGTCAAGTCTTTTTTTGTATAGGTCTTTCGTACTTTCCTGCTCAAAGCTCTCAAGATTATATCGGGGTTGTCTCATTTGAGTATCCTGGTCTTCTTTTAGTTGGGTCTCTTGTCTTTGTTTTCTATTTGATTTTGGTAGTGAGATGATTTTGGCCTTGAGTAAATTATGGTCGCTGCCACATGTTGCACTTCTAAGCACTCTAACGTCATACGTCCTCATCGATGTAGTTTGTCGGACAATCGTATAATCTATGATTGATCGTAGATTTCTTGACTTTTGTTCCCATGTATACTTATGGATCATTGGGTGCTGGAAGAATCCATTCGCCATGCTAAGTTCGTTTTGTTCGCGGCCGTTGTCGTTTATTACATTCTCGCCGAATCTACCCACCACTTTGTCGACTAGTTTGGATCCGGTTCTTCCGTTTAGGTCGCCAAGGATTATGACCTCTCTTAAGGTCCCAATGTTTGATATTTCTTGATGCAGCTGTTCGAAGAACCCGTCATTTTTGTTCACTGGGGCATCGTCGTTGACTGCGTACACCCCGACCATCGCTAGCCTAAGTCCAAACAGTGTCAAGTTCATTTTGATAATGCATTCACGAAGAATGACTTCCCATAATGTTATAAATCTTCGCAACTTTTTCGCTCTCTCTTGTCTTTGGCCACGCCACTATAGAAATGATCTTAGTGTCCCAGATTTTCAGAGCCTTGTCCTTTCTTCTTAGTTTCCGTTACCACTGCCACCTGTATTTCTAGCCTCTGGAGTTCATAAATTACTTCGTTTGTTTTGTTGGAGATTCCTTGGACATTTCAGGTACCAAAATTTTTCTGTAGCTTTGATCGTCGTAAGGTAAGATTTCCGTCCTTTTCGAGGTTGTCGATTGGGTTTTTTAACAGATTTAAGTTTTTACGAATAACGGGGAATTGGCCCAATGTCTCAACCCCCTACCAGGAGAACCAGGTGATTTGTGCTCAAGGTTGTCTTCCTCTAGCCTTTGATGAACCATCATCCCACTAAAAGGCAGTAGTTTCTTGGCCCTATCCTAGCAGGAGCCCTTACAGCGTGCTATCATCCGGGCCAGATGAACTCTGGTTTTTTAACGAGGTTGTTACTCCTCCCCCTCCTCCTTTCCAGAAGTACAATGGGACCCCAGGCTTGGGACTGGCATAGCGGAGTAATTATTTTTTCCTTTGCTAATTGTTTGTTTCCGGGTCTGACGTGACATACTGGCTTTCAATGTCGGCTATGTTTTTAAAGAACCCAAAATTAAGGAGAGCATTAGGGTGAGAACAGGAAGTTCTAAAGACTCCGTTTTCAACCACTGCTGACCTAGCACGAATTTTAATATTTTCAAACTTTTTTTAATCTAATTTTATATTTCCAGATTTGAAACAGTACGAACCGATAATTTAGCTATAGAAAATATTTTACGGAGCAGTCACTGCGATACTGATTTATCCACGATTGCCTAACGGATTAGTGATGTGCAATGAGCTTAACAAAGCCAACGCAAAATGTATATCAGGTAATTTTTTTGGTATTTGTTCGCTATTGGGTCTGACTTTGCGCATACTGGCTTTTCATGTCAGCTGTGTTTTTAAAGAACCCAAAATTAAGAACGGCAGTCGGTCCAGAAAGGGAAGTTCTTATAGAGACTCCGCTTTCAAAAGGTACTGCCTACATTTACCAACTTTTTTAATGTTTTGAAACTTATTTTAATATTATTTTATATTTTCAGATTTGGAACAATACTTAAAATAATTTGCGGGGCAGTCACTACATTCATTTTTGGTTACCTACTAGAAAATTATTGATTTCCGGTGAGAAGTTTTAACAAAGTCAACGCGAAAAGCACATCAGGTAATTAATTTTTTTCTTTGCTAAATGTTCGTTTGCGGGTTTGACGTGACATACTGCCTGCCTTTCAATGTCAGATATGTTTTTAAAGAACCCAAAATTAAGGACAGCATTATGGTGAGAAAGGAAGTTCTAAAGACTCCGTTTTCAACTGCTGCTGGCTACATTTACAGACCTAGCACGGATTTTTATGTTTCTATTTTTAAACTTCTAAAATTTTTTTTATTTTTTCAGATTCCAAACAACACGAGATGATAATTTAGGGATAGAAAATAATTTGCGGAGCAGTCACTACATTTCCGGTGAGACGTCTTAACAAAGTCGACGCGCAAAGCACATCAGGTAATTAATTGTTTTCTTTGGTAAATGTTCGTTTTGCGGGTTTGAAGTGGCATACTGGCTTTGAATGTCATTTATGTTTTTAAAGAACCCAAAATCAAGGACGGCATTAGGGTGAGAACGGGGAGTTCTAGAGACTCCGCTTTCAAAAGGTGCTGACTACATTTATTGACCTAGCACGGATTTTTATGTTACTGTTTTTAAACTTCCAAAATTTTATTTTGTTTTTTCCAGGTTCCAAACAATTACGAGATGATAATTTAGAAATAGAAAATAATTTGCGGAGCAGTCACTACATTTCCGGTGAGACGTCTTAACAAAGTCGACGCAAAAAGCACATCAGGTAATTAATTGTTTTCTTTGGTAAATGTTCGTTTTGCGGGTTTGACGTGGCATACTGGCTTTCAATGTCATTTATGTTTTTAAAGAACCCAAAATCAAGGACGGCATTAGGGTGAGAACGGGGAGTTCTAGAGACTCCGCTTTCAAAAGGTGCTGACTACATTTATTGACCTAGCACGAATTTTAATATTCTAAAACTTTTTTTAAAATAATTTTATATTTCCAGATTTGAAACTGTACGAACTGATAATTTAGCGACAGAAAATATTTTACGGAGCAGTCACTACGGTACCGGTTCATCCACGGTTGCCCAATAGCGAATTAGTGATGTCCAGTGAAAGCCAACGCGAAAAGTATATCAGGTAATTTTTTTGGTAACTGTTCGCTATTGGGTCTGACTTTGCGCATACTGGCTTCTCATGTCAGCTGTGTTTTTAAAGAACCCAAAAGTAAGTCAAGAAAGGGAAGTTCTTGTAGAGACTCCGCTCTCAAAAGGTGCTGCCTACATTTACTAACTTAGCACGGATTTTTATGTTACTGTTTTTAAACTTCTAAAATTTTATTTAGTTTTTTTTTTCAGATTCCAAACAACATGAGATGATAATTTAGCGATAGAAAATATTTTACGAAGCAGTCACTACGGTACTGATTTATCTATCCACGGTTGCCTACTAGCGAATTAGTGATGTGCAGTGAGCGTAGCACAGGCAACGCGTAAAGTACATCAGGTAATAAAATTTTTCTTTGGTAATTGTTCGTTTTCGAGTCTGACGGAGCATACTGGCTTTCAATGTCAGCTGTGTTCTTAAAGAACCCAAAATTACGAACGACAGTCAGATGAGAAAGAGAAATTTCTGTACACGCCACGTTTTTTCAAAGCTGCTTCCTTTTTGTTGAGCTTGTACGAAATTCAATTGGTTTTTAAAATTATTTAAAAAAAAGATTTATAATTTTATATTTTAGTTGTATTATTTCTAGATTCATACACGAATTATTCCCACTTACATATTTTGAAATACTTGATAAAAAATAATAAACATGCTTTTTGAAAATTTCAAAACATTTTGCACATAAAACTAGATTATTGGTATAGAAATAAATATGTAATAAGTATGGGATGGGTATAACTTGGTTCATGGTACTTGGCCAGCAGTAATATTTTACATTTAATATATAATTCATAAAATTTCTTCCTCATAACGATGCGTGGCCTTACTCAGCAACGGGCAGCGGCAGGGAAGTAAAAGAATTTTTTCACTCACTCGCATAAAGCTAGTAGAAGAAAAATGCGATTATACACTTCTTAGCGGTAACGCAACGACAATGGACATATTTACTTTGTTAGTCCTTTTTTTCGAATTTGTTTTACAAAATAAACACCTGATTGTATCGGTTAGACCTTGTATGTAGTGGCGAAGTTAAGAGCGCAAAATGATAAGCTCTAATCTCTAGTCTGCCGGTACTCTGACGTATCGGTAATATGCGCATAGAAAATCGGAAACTCACCACGCACTGCGACCGATGCTATGACGGAAATTATATTATCGCTCGGCAGTGCGTCGCCGGCTTAACACTGTGTGAAGATTCGTCGATCGAGTTGATTATTACATTGCACAATTTCGATATTTAGAGCTTTTGGAAGCACGTTTTCTTTTTGATAATATACAGGGTGTTACGAAATTGCGAAATAAGCTTTAGCCAATTAACTTTTAAAACCATCAAACCTCTTTTTTGTACACTAACAAAAATATGTTTTTTTTTAATATTTCGAATCCAAAAATGACTTGATGCTTGAAAGCAGTGTACAAAGTGTCAATGAGATATCTAGTATCTCGGAAAGGAAGCGTTTCCTGAAATAAGTTCATATAGGAAACTAGAACGTTGAATATTCCAAAAAAATTGGTGCATTAATTTCGGAACACCCTGTATACACTAGTAATACGAAGTACAGTAGGTAATTCTGTGGTCAGGTCCCAATAATATCGGGAGGCATGTGCGGAAGCAGATGTAATATTGGGCCAGCTGTTTTAACATCTGCTAGGATCCTCTTTTCTTACAAAAGCTTAATACTACCTGTCGATTTTTTCGAACCCTATTGCCGATATACAAATGAAAAAAAAAAAACTGTCATCATCATGTTAGAAAGTTTGCAGTTTTTATCAATCTCGTTTCGAGTATTTTTGAATGCTCGTACCTATAATTACACTCCGTCAACTACTAATGCAGTCCGTTGTTTCCGGCCAATGACCACATTACAGCACGCAATGATAAAAATACTTTAGACTGAAATGTTGAAATCGCTACTGTGTTGCACTTCTTTCGCGTTCAACGGCACGACCGTGTTATCGACCAAAGGCACGCCATATAAATATGATTAAAATTAACCTAGTTCTCTCATCTAGAATTGTTATTCGCCCACGCTTTCGTGCGGTGCATAAAGGTGCAACACAAATTGTTTAGGATAATACGCAAATGTAGAACCATTTAACAGCAAAATAACTTTATCAAATTTTGAGCCTGACTACGAACACAAATACAAAGTCAATATCCTACTAGGACCCGTGAAATGTTGAGGCACAAAACTGCAATAAAACCAGGTAGCTAGGTACCTAAATTTTTTCCCTAAATAATCTTAAATTGTTCACGTTTCATATATCGTATTACCTGCCAAGCTGTAGGTCATCCAGGTATATGAACATTGGGTAGGAAATCGAAAGGGTGCATAATTCTTTTTCAAAAAAAAATATGGCTAACGATTTTGAACTAAATTGGCGGTGTTTCGTTGAGAAAAAATGCTTATAGATCGTCAGCTAGGCATGCAGTTTGGACAGCAGGTAGCCAGGCGGTCATTGACTGCAAACCAAGGTTACACGAAGTCGGGCCGATGCCATCTCTTGCTGCGTTTTGGATTCGGCGGACACAACCACACCTCAGGCCAGTGCCCCTCTATATATGCGCCATCGGTATCGGCACAATACATTTACATTTTTTTACTTGACCTTCCGCAAATTGCACAGTTATCCTAGTGCGTTTGTAGACTCGACGCTTGCATATCGCAGAGCGGTGGTATAACATTATCGTAGCGTCTCCTTATGCAGACTGCCATTAAAAAAGGAGAAAAACAACGAAAAAAAAAATACGAACTCGGACATTAAATTTAAAAAAATATATATTCTACCCATACCGAAAATGCGGATTAAAATTGACAAATTGAAAATGACTGGCAGTTCAAGTATTTCCGTTATTAACGCTAATGAATATCGGCAAGTTAAATTCAATAGGGGGTTATTCAACTCGACGAGAAATAATTGCAAAACGGCACAAAGAAACGGTACAGTGCAGACGACCCGCCTCCCTAATTCATTTGGGGAACTAGTGCAAAATTAGAAATCTAATTGAATTCAAGCATCGTCCGTAGATATTTTAGGAAAAATTGATTTATGGATAACGAGCGCAAAGTTCCAGTAAACAAATAAGTTAGCCTTGGACGACGTAACAAGCGATGACTTTATGTTAGTTTTGCAGCTATACCTACTTTACTATAGAGAAGGTGTGTCCGCGTAGGTGAAAAAACTCGACAATTACGTCACGACTCGGAGCGATGCAATATTCGATTGTGCTGCGAGCACTGGGTATTTAATAATGTTGTGACATCAGAAGTTCCGGAAGCAACAACAGGGTTGACGTGATATATGTCATCGGCAATATGGCGGAATCCTCAATTGTAAAACAGTTCGAGATTTTCGTTTAATCGCGTCAACGGACAGGTCGCGTATCCTCGATGACGTTACTTTAATAGCAATTAGGTGTAGCGATGATTAAGCTAAGAACTTACCGTTTGCGATGTACTTAACTGCTGCGAGGCAGTAAATATTATTGTTATAATATAACAACATAGTGAAATTGACGTGACATTCGAGATAAGCACTTGAGTCCTGCCATGAGACGTACAAGAGCACTTGTTGGTATTTCCTAACACTAAAATTCTAGTGAACACTATATGTGGAAAATAAACAAACAAATAAAAAGTCCGCTTCACGCGCCTCCTCAGCACTTCCGCTCCCGATCCACACACACACCTCTTTCCGACTGAAAAGGAATCACCCCAAGCCCGAAAACTACGGTTGATTCAAGGGGCATATAATACGGCGAAGTGCGGGGGACTGGCATGCATCTTTGTCCCTAAACGGTCCTTCTCTTTGAGTCGCTTTTCGCAAAGCTCGATAAGCGACAGCGTTCGGACAAACTCGGACGCTTTCGATATTGTGGCTCAAGGGGGAACGATGTAGTAGACTCGTCCATTCTTGATTTTACACTGTACTAGAAACCGAACTCTACAGATTCAATGTTGTCACGTCTAACAGCCTAGGCAATCGCAATAAGTGCATCTATTACGTCACAAGCTAGAGATGCGCTTGGCTTGCCAATGTTTCTAATTTCACATTCGTTCGATTTCTTGTTTCGTACTCAATTTCAATTTCATGAAACCGTTTGTTTCTGTCCCCTACGGGAACTATACAAGGCAAATATTTTCTTTTTTTAGAATTTCACTGCTGTATATACAGTAGAACCATTTTTGTAGCGATCAACCGCTACTCCATTAAATGGAGCAAATACATCCGGGGGCTTGTTGCATTAACGGGCCCTTCTATTGATTGAAGACATTGATACATTTTGATAAGTTTGGCAACAACGTCATATTGCACTTGTATTGGGTATTACGCAACGACTGCAACGTAATGCTATACGTTAATAAATAAACTGCATTCCGTGTGACTAACTTGGTTGGTCACATGTTAAAATTTGTTTGTTTTCCTCTCTTTTCTGTTTTCCCTTGATTAACGGCTACCTTGGACACCATTTCCTTGATATTCGTTATCAACTAATAAAACAGATTTTTTTTTATCAACCTTTGGGCGAGTATATTTTCCCAGGAGCAGCAGGACCTAGTTTACATTATCGTCGTACTGCATAACGGAAATGAAACAATATTTTCTAATAGAACCACTTTCATCCCCTCCTCGCGGAAGTACTGTATCCACCACATCAAGCATCATGTGTTTCAACAGACAGACAGCAGTTTTTTCATAATCAGAAAACGCTAACGCGAAAAATAATGCGCCCCGTTTATCAGATTGACCCAGATGTGGCGGTCAAGAATTTAAACCTATATATACTTAAAAAAATATGGGTTAGAATTTTAATGACTTTATTGCGTGAGTGTGTCATTCACAGTGGGGTAACTGAAACAATACCCATTATGCCTTTATAAGTCACGTAACGAAATCGGAAGTATCCTTCGCGGATGGTAGTAAGTTTTTTAAGCCCCTTTTCCGTTTTCTGTTCGATAAGAGATTTTTAAATAATTTTCGAGCGGAGACAATCCCGATGACACGTATAGAATATAAACGCTTTTAAGTTTATAACGAAAGGGACCTTGATTTCGGAATTAGGTAGATACTAAAAAAAATCTTCATGTGTTCCCACCTTTTGGTAACAAGGCGTTTGTTCTAATAGTGTATTAGTCAGTGTTGGCTGCATAATTATTAGGAGTTTTTGGGTCTCCCATAAACTTGAAACCAAAATATAGACTTAACAGCGCCATCTGACGGTTCGCAAGCGAAATTAAATGCATTTTTTATTATTACATGTTTACAATAAAATACATTTCAATATGATGACACTATCCACAAAAAAAAGGAAAACGAACTTACCATTGATATGATTTAAAGTGGAAATAAACTAATCCCAATCCATATAAAAATGTTGTATCTTGCCAATGATTTTCTGCTTGTGTTTTGTAAAATGTTTGATAAGCCGACAGCGCTAAAATGATATAAATATTGCAAACGCAATATATTTTTTCTAAAACTTAATGTTACCTTTTCTATGTTCTTCCAGAAGAAGATGAAAATGTCCTAGTTTAACCCATGTTTTTGGATCTATACAAATCTGTTTAGTTTGACAGTTATTTGCTTCATTTTCATTTTGAACTTTTTGTTGTCTTCTAGCTTGCACTACCATCAATTGTAAATATTTTACCGCCTGAAATTAATCACAATTTGTGTATATCCATGAAACATTTATTTTTAGGTTAATTTTGTACCTTTTGCACAAGCGCCTTTTTTTTAGCATTTTGTGGCTGATTTAATAGCAGATACCCATACTGTCGGCTAAAATGCAAACAACGTTTACAATTACGATTAAACAAAGTAATCAAAGAGAGAAACACTTCCTAATTTATTTAAACAAAACTTTAACCTACCTATCAAGTTCTGATAAAATGTGTAATTCTTGAGCCGTCATAGTGATATCATCTAAATCCTCACTGTCATCGACTGTTTTGCTCATTTTATTGCGAGATTTAGTACGACTTGCAAAGAGATAGGACAACCGAGTTAAATCCGTACAAATAAATTTATAGCAACCCACTTCAACAATAGAAACTAGCACGTAACACAAGTACGTAATCTACGAGCGACTAACTATAGCCTGGATATAAAGTAGTAGCAATACCCACACAGAACTCTTAAATATTCCCCACTCCTGTTTACCCGTCCAGTTCTGATGTTACATACGATTATGACAGATGTCGCCACCGAATGTCGGCGGTTGGTTGTTTTTAATGGAAGATTTAAAACAAAATGCAAATCAGTTCCTGAAATTGCGGAGGTTCTGTGACATATAGAGTAGCCATTTAAACTCCTAAGCGTAAGTAAAGATAAACGAAATTGCTTAAGTACATTCTGCATGATATTTATACTTTAAATACAATTGGAAAGTAACGGTGTTTCCGCTGATAGATCAAAAACTGGACTAATAAGTACAACTTGTTTTCCTTTCTTTACAAGGGAGCCAAAGTCAAGAGAGTTCTACAGACTCGGCATTAACAGGAAACAGTCTTCTTCATTTCCCATTAAAGCGCGGTCGCTCATGTCTATTCACCTTTCAATTGGCCCCTTTTTCTCCGTGATAGTAGACAAATTCAACGCATGACTGATCGATAACGAGATATTGCTCTAGCAGGGAATTTGAGCTTTACATCGGCTGACACCCTTGTCGCAGCATGGAGTATACGTGCCGTGGTTGAACAATTATTGCCTATAAGTGAGCTTTTTGAGATGCAAAAACCTCATCGATGGAGCTCATGGGCATAAATTATCCGAGTCAAAGGAAAGATGACTCAGAGCAAACTACCTAGTCATGACCGGGAAGAAATTTAAAACCGCCTGGGGCATGGAGCAACATCCCAGTGATAAAAGCGCGAGAAGGGATCAGCAGAGGTCTGAAAGTTTAAATTAATACACAGCTCTAATGTGCCCACTTAGCTAGATATTAGTTAAAATTAGAAAGTTAAAACCGGAATCCTGGGGAAGTGCCTGTGGACGAAATTAGTCCATCACCTACTGGTCATCCTGTCGCTATAGCCTTAGGTCTGTCTGAGATCTTTCAAGCAACCCTATAGACAAATAATTCCGGATGGAGAATAAACAGGAAATATTGGAAATATTTGAGATTAATGCAAGGTAAATCCAAATACAGCAATCCTTATATAGAATGAAGGATCCAGACAACCAGTAAGACCTAGCTGAGCCCTAAGCAAATGTGGACCACGATCATAAGACTGGGACATGCTCACGACAGAATTATTAGGGTATTGGTATTAAAGGGGGGCGCCCCCGCAGGCGTCCAAGCATTTAGGCCGCCAGATAGGCCCGTTGTGCCCTCAGACCGGGCTAGAGGGCGTCCAGAATGCCGCCCCTCCTATAGAAGGCCAGCAACTCTTTTAGCCCAATACCGTGCACTGAATCCGGATCCATCAGGGCCTTTTCGAAGACTCCAAATCTTGCCCCTGTCAAAGCAGGGCACTCGGCGAGCAGATGATACGGGCTCTCCTCCCCTTCCATGCACCACCTGCACTCTGGGTCGTCTTCAATGCTTAGCAAGCAAAGATGCCTCCTAACCCTGCAATGTCCTGTGTAAGCCCCTGTTAGTGCTCTATTACTCCCTTCTGGTCAGTCCAAGCAGCTCCCTAGTCCGAGGGATGGCGGACCCATCCATCATAAGCCTCGCTTGCCTCATTCCCGGAGCAAGCCGACCACTGCCAGTTCTCTCACCCAGGATTCGAGAGCTCACCGACTCCCCGACGCTTACTGCAGCTATTGAAACCCTACGGGAACTGCCCTTTCTACAGATACCCAGAAGAGGCCAACTGAACAAGCTATGGAGTCACTTGCAATAAACGGTTATAAACCACAGTATTGTATAGAACTTTTCAAATGTAATGCCTAAGATATCCATGACAAATCTGATAAATAAGACTGCAGTGTTAAAACATTCTATCAAGGAAGTTATACCTTGTTAGGGCTGGAAAGTCAATCGGAAAACCTTCCCTGATATGGTTGAACACTGCAATTTTTCTAATTGGATTTTTATAGTAAAAAACAACTTTCAGAGAATGTAAATTTTATTACATTAAATAATAAATTCTATATAATAAAGTATACATATATATAAGACAATTACATATTAAGGCAGTAAATAGGATCTAGGTGACATGGTAATGTTGCAAAGGGCGGGAGGCGAAGTATCTACAGTGGTTTCTATTTTTGGATCAGATTTCTTAAACAGCTTTAAAATTTCATTCAAAATAAAATGAGAAACTCTAATTAAGGCAATGTGAGCAGTGTACTGCAGCACCAGGGCGCCAAATCCTTTGTATAATCCGGCTCTACCTTCCTGAGCTAAACATTTTCGATAGCAGTCTACAGGTCCAGAATAGTTTGTCAAGATAGGCAGCACTGACCTTCCATTATCCAAATTGTCGACTATAGTTCTAGTGCCCTTTGATATAACAAATTTAATAATAACCCTATTAACTGAAAATATGAGATTTACCTGTAAATGTAGCCTATGAACAATTGTTTCACATGGATAAAATATCGCATCACTTGCAAAATTAGCTAATAAATAAGCAAACAAGTTCACATTCCCCACATCGCCACCATGGGACTCTTTCTGTTTGTTATTATTAGTTAACTGGAGGAAGCGAACTGCAGTGGCTTTCGCTATTTTAGAGAATAAATATTTAGTTACACCAAGTGTTGCCGTAGGGACTATCAGAGCCCAAATTGGTAGCATTCTTGCTTTTGTTGGAGCTCCCCAATTTAGTAATCTGGCAAATCCCTCTCGAAATACATCTAATATAGCTGGTTTTTCACTTGCTATTTCACTTTGTACAGTTTCCACTAGTGAAGCTGAGTAAAAAGGAGTTACTATGACGAAAGTAAGGCTAAAATATAAATTTATAGGCTCTATGATGAGAAATTGTTAACACACATTACCATTTCAACAGAATATGGTTAAAAAATTGTTTTAACGAACTATGCACATTTATTTCCCTGAAAAGGAACATTAACATTAGAGATGAACATCTGAGAATTGCTTGCATATTACTTTGGCCAATAAGTCAACTTCAAAATTATATCTTCAACTCCTAGTTGCATTCCACGAACTAAAAGGACTGAACCTAATCCTTTCCAAAGAGTTGTTAGTCCTTGATGTTGATGTAAGTGATAAATAGTGGGTATGAGAGTGATAGGTAGCAAATGATACCTCGCAGAATTGTTATGCACCTTTAAACACAATTACCTTAATTGGATTATAGGCAAAAACAGAGTTCCCATCAATTTGAGAAATTAAGATTCCCCGAGTTTTATTCATGTTCCCTGATTTGCAGGTGACATTGTTCAGACACTCGCCCATAAGTAAAATAGAAAAGAACATTCTTTTATTATAAGCTTTCCCCCATCTAACAACATAATTTTAAGTTCTGATGTAAAAAGTAGTTAAAAATAAATTCTCTCAAGGATGACGTGAGTTTCATATTTTTCTTAAATTTCTCACCATGATAAAATAAAAAATGATTTTCCACCAAAATTAAGTGACACCGCGAGTAACGAAATTATACAAAAAAAAGTGAGAAATTAAAGAAAATAAATAAAATTTCTGTATTTCTGCCTCAAGTTATTAGAAATACCAGACTTTTAGTGCCAATAACGAAAACCCCATGACTTTCAGGGATACCTTTTAGGAGTATCCTAACTTTTACATGCTGTTGAGAACTCTGAAGAATGAATAAATATATTTACTTGACATTGTCTCCTTAATACTAAGAACGGGTGACTAAGCATATTTTCAGCTACAAGACTTATCAAGCTCACTCCAGACCACACATACTCCTTAACATTAGCTTCTGCAACCAAAGGTTGAACCTGTAGGTGTATATACCTATGTGTTACTGTGGCGCAAATTTGAAATTACCTTCATGGCTATGATACCTTCTAAGGTCGGGATACTGTACCAAACGTTCACGATTCGTTGGGTGATCATCGTGTGCTGAAAGTCTGCTCGTTATATCCGGAATATCAAAGTAGTTGTTGTGTAATGGAAGATGCCCGGATCCCTCTATACATTGTTCTGCCATCGCTCGTCTGTAGGAAGCTTCATAAGAAATTGTTTATTATAACTAGGACATATAGTTAAAGGCTTTGTTTCCTTTAAATAACTACGCAAAATTTTTCATAAATATTTATCTGCCACAATTTTAAGACCCAAGGATAACTTTTTGGTTAAAATGTGTCACCGCCGAAAACACTATACCGGTGGTTTAATGCCTATAGGTGTGAGTGTACATGAGTGTTATTTACGATTTAGCAGTGAAATCCTACCTCCAAAAAATGGAACCTTTTTCCTTTAACAAAGTAATAACTCCTCCAATAAAACCAACCCAGTTTTTTCGCCTTTTCCCCAACACTAACCACAAATTCACAGTTTCCGAAGGTAGGCAACCCACTGAACTATCAACATTTTATTTGGAATAATCTGTGAAATAGTGGGTATGAGAGTGATAGGTAGCAAATGATATCTTGCGATTTTCTTTCACGCCGACAAAATTGCTGTAGCTGGTTAGTTTTGGTTAGCAAGACAGGACCCTAAACAATGAACACCTCCCATTTTCAGATAAAATTAAAAACTCTTAAAGAATCAATAAAGTTGTAGATACTTTTTGATCAGAAATTTCTTTCGCTGTCACCCCTTGCATAGCACTTCTACAATACTTGGGAAGTTGAAATGGAATTAAAATTCAGTGAAAATTAAAAGGAAATTTAATTACACAATCGTTGCTATCACACATATCACACGGTGTACAATGCTCTTTTTCTGATAATTCCAATGTATCCTATATAACAATACACCGCTATTAATATGAGCAAGTATATTAAATTTGTTTGTATTTCTTCACTGCTGGATGCGAAGTCATAGTTTTCCAAAATTTGTGCTCCGTTTTCGAAACAAGGCAATTCTTCCGCAGCGGTACAGTTTTCTGAAGCGGTAAAATAAAAATAACAATTCTGGTTTCCCAATCCAAGGAAACAGCTTAGGCATTACCTATTTTTGTAATTTTACCCCAAAACGCAATACACACTGATTCGTAGCTCATATAAAACGGCGAAAAATATTTAACTATCGAAAAGAACTTTGGCAATGTGTCGAGTCGGATCCACATCCCTGACAGAGTGAGACATAAAAGTTCAAATGGAACACTTATTAGATTAATGGTATCGATCGATGGAAACAGCGCCGATAAACACAAACCTAAAAAAGAAATTTACACTAGATAATATTTAAGTAGGTAAGCACTATACTAACCCAAAGCACTACCTCCTATAGACGTAATTACCAATATTAAAAAAATGTCCAGGAATAACTGAAAGCCATTTAAAAACGGTAAAAATATGAAGTATATGCCTAAAAATCCCAACGTGTTTAAAAGGCAAAAGGGGACCTAGAACACTTGTTTTCAAAAACGCGCATATTCCAGTCTACACGTTACTTACGAGTGAAAGTAATTTCGACAAGAAATATGGGAAAGGCGAATATAAATTCTTTTCTTGAGTAAAAATTTGAACTTCCTTTGGAAATGTATATATGACGTAATACATTTGATCGAAAACCAGTTCGGAAACGATCAGCAACAACGCACCCTGAATGCTCTGAATACTGCCCGTTTTGCCAATACTCACATATGTATAAGACATTCCTATAATGCAAGCAGTTAGCTAAAATTAGTCATTACAATTGTTTTATAGTTAAAATATAAAACTGGCCGGCACCATAATTAGGAGAAATGTGTTCATATGAATGCCGATATTTCCTTTCATATCGATCAGAGTGCGCCATATCAACCATCCCAATTCCAAGAAAAAATTTTGCTTATGCTGCCTGCAAAGATATTCAATGAATTCAGAAATTTCTTTATTGATTTTAAATACTTGTGTTTAAGCAGCAAACCGTTATATCCTTTTCCGGCAAAGTCGTATTTGACGGCGTATTCAGTCCTGTACGCCTCTCTCAATAACTCAATTCTTCTTTCGTCACCAGGCACTCTAATGGCCAAAGACTTAATGTAAAAGTCAGCGGGATTAAAGGAACCGGGGCAAACCAGGCCTTGCCTAAAGGAGCATTAACATTTATCCGCCTTATGTATAAATTTTGCGAAACTTACGATTCAAAAAATAATTTGGCGTTATCTTTCGTACCCTGAAATACCAGTCCGCCGTTGGCGGAAAGCAAAATGATATTGTCAAACAGATCGAATAATTGCGACGACGGTTGATGAACAGTCATAAAAACAATTTTTCCGCTGCTAGCTATAGTTTCCAAAAGTCGTACTATTGAGATTGCGTTGAAGCTATCTAGGCCTGATATGGGTTCGTCGCAAAATAAAAAGTACGGATCTGGCAATAACTGAAATTGCAATTTTCGTATGCTTATCCTCTTCTTATTCTCGTGTTAAACTTACTTTCGCCGCTAGAGATAGTTTCCTTTTTTCACCTCCCGATAGGTGCTCTATCCTCATGTATTTTTGGCCTTCCAAGCCTAAAGTTCGTAAAAGTCGATTTATAGCTAACACTCGCTCGTTTTTTGTCGCTTTGAGGGACATGGCCGCTACGAATTTGAGGTGCTCGTAGACCGTGAAGGTTTCCAGAAATAAATCGTTTTGCTGCATATATTCCGAATTGGTTCGCATCGTTTTTTCAGTTATAATCTTGTCGTTCAGTTTAAGTAAACCAGTTTTTCCTAAGTTTTGTTGCCTGTACCAAACTGTCATGTACGTGTTTGTTTTACCTACCTATTTTTTGTCCAGAGAGAATACTGAGTAGGGTTGTCTTTCCGCATCCGCTGAAATACGAAAACAAAATCTTATTGAAAATTATAAGGCAATGTACGAATTAATACCTCGAACCCATTATGGCTATGAGATTATTCGAAGTCGCCACGCCAGACACTGCAACAATTTGGTAATTTTCTTTAGCAAATTAACTTGTTGCCACTGCTGGTGATTGATAATTGAATTCGAATTTTAACCCCTCTAACTCTAACTTGACTTACCCCCATCTAAAATTGTTTTTCGTTTGTTGATCGTGTTCCAAAACGTCTTAGTTTTCTCCACCACCGTGTAACTGATATTTTCCCAACTGAATACGAACTGTGTCTAATAATGTGTAAAAGAATAGAGTGTTGATGATTTGAACCACCCTTCAACTTACCATCTTGACTTATTCTCTAAACACCATTATAGAAGGAGTAGCTAGCGACCAAACGCGTTTTATTTTTTAAATTCGACAAATTTCTTTCCAAGATTATTATCTTATCGCATTCGTTAAATAAAGTTAACACAGAAAACGGCGAGTGGCGCGAAATAAAAGTAAGCAAACACCGGCCATTAAAATACGTATTTAAATAATTGAAAATGTTTATTTTTTCTCAAAGTGATAAACAATACATAATATATCGGATTTTTGCTGGGCTCATTAAAAATTTCCAGATATTCACGAACAACAAATCAAATAATACCACCTATATATTATCTTATAGAAATTAAAAATAATAGTACTTATTCGTTATAACGAAAAAGAAGCCGCCAAAATTATTCGATTCATCAACATGAACAAAATTTTCTCCCGTTCGCTTGCGTGGAATCCTTGGTTAGGGAAAACTGGTCGCCCTTTCTCACGTCGTTGTTTATAACATTGTCGAATTCCAAAATCTAAAACGTAATAGTCAATATTTGAAGATCGTTTCGACAATTTCGCATTATGCTTATACTTTTTCTACGAGTGACTTCGCTGCCTCATCAATATTAATGTTATCTCTGGCCGATGTTTCGAACCATGCCGTAAATCCATTTTCTGCGCAATAATCGTCCATTTTACCCGGGTTGGTGATGATACCCTCCTCCTGTTGATCACACTGGAACACGATAGCGTTTATATATAGGATGTTTCAAAAAACATCCGGCTAGGTAGTTTCGGAAATATTAACTTTCCAACAGTGACATGTTAAATATTTTTTCAAATTTATTAGTATTGTCAAAGAGATGACCACTAATTTTTTGCAATTTTTGTTATTTACTTTCAATAAGCCAAGAACAGTACAACTTTTTGACTCGTGAGGTTTTTGGACCCTTTGACCACAATAGTACAAAATTGACACAAAAAAAATGTCATTGAGTACCTTATTAGCCAGAAGGACGCATGGTATTGGAGCTCCGTTGGGCAGCTGAACTTTGGAGTCTAAATCGGATTTCCAATTAGTGACAGATTCGAAAGTGTTCCTTCGCGTCACGTCGAATACTATAAATGCTCCTACCGCTTCTTTGTAGTAGACACGAGTCATATTGCCGTATCTTTCTTGACCTAATTAAGACATAATTAAGTATATGGTCAAGTACGTACGTGGACACGACAATTTACCGGCTATATCCCAAAGCTGAAGCCGTATAAGTGTGTTTTCATCCCAGTGAAGAACTTTTAAAGCGAAATCAACACCGATTGTGGCCCTGTAGTGTTGCGTGAAAAATCGGTGAACGTAACGTTTGATAATGGACGTTTTCCCGGTGCCCAGATCGCCGATAACCAGAATTTTGTATAAATGATCCTTTGGTTTGCTCGACGACTGATTTGCATTTGACTGAAACAATTTCAATTAATTGATACCCAGTCGTATGTTTTTTTTTCGATTTAATTCCAATGTTAAAGAGACTATAAAGATATTCTAGATCAAGTTAGTAATACCTACACCTCAGGGGAAAAAGTATTAAATTCAGATATCGATTTACGGAACCTTGCAAGGCATATTTCGTTTCACACAGGTATTATTGAACACTTTTTGGATTGGATATAAACGCCGATAAAAATGGCGATGAAAATACATTTTCCGAATATTTATCAAAAATTACCCTGGCTATTTAAGTGGGGTCAACGTCTGCAACGAAATAAATAAATGCGATTGTTCATGTCAATAGTTCGGCTGTAATATAAATGGCTTTTTTTTTTAACGATAAGTGGAGTTTCGTTGTAATTACTATATTTCCAGTGCGTGTCGGTGCGGATTGATTTGCACGCGTAGTGCAAAATATACACAACAGATTTAAATAAAAGATTCGTTACCATAACAGCAGCATTAGCGGAAGCGGGATCGAGGATGAGTTCCCCGTATGCGGGCATAGTTTTCAAATTATCCAACGATTTTGTACGTTCCGGTAAAACTTTCTTATCAGGATTCGAAAAAAAGTCGGTGTTTTCAACGGCGATCGCACTTTGCGTAGACGGCAACCTTAAACCGTCCTGGTCGAGCCTCTCTGAACTTTTCCAGGTTTCTTTTAAATTGGCTTCGGAAGCCGACTTAGTCAGGACGAAATTTTCAACCCCTTCGGGCGTCTGCCGTTCCGTAGGATCCGAATCTTCGACGGACGAAGTAGCGGGCAGCGGAAACTGCGGTATATCCGACGCAGTATCCGGATGATTATTTCCCGACGGATTTTTCGATTTTAATTTCAGTTTTTTAATCAACGACGCGGCACGCTTAAGTTTTACACTTTTCGGCGATTTCGGCGGCAATACGACTTTCTTGACGCGTTTGCTGCTCACATCTTCTTGTTCGTTTTTCATTTTATAGTTATAAAGCCGGCCTCTTACTGCATCGCGAACGAGTACCGTGTTCACCGTAAACTGAATCGCTTTGGTTTCACATGACAATACAATATTAATTTAATTAACTCTAATAGTGGGGACGGGGATCGTCCAAAGAGGGCTAGTATTGAAAGTTACTCATATTATTATTTTGTAACAAGATTATATTCTTAAAGGTATACGGTAGGAACGAATATTGGCGGTTTCATCAATTCCCCGTAGCTTTTTACTACTCTGTTCCGTTTACGGGGGTTTCTTATTAACATTAACGACAAGTCAACCCAGGGATGATTTCAAAACGTTACCCACGCTAAATCTAACCGCCTGGTTGTCGTAGAGGCAATAAAAATCCTATTTATTCAACGCTAAGGGAAATAGTTATTCAAATTAAAGTTTGGAAAAAATTCCATCATTTTTTATTCTGCCGCCATGCTTTCAGGTAGCCGTACCCACCGCACGGAACTTCCATAAATTTCATTATGTGAATGATATTTAAACACGAATAAATATTTACATAGCCAAACAAACGGTATCTGGTGCCACCTTAATTTCATCCAAATACGAGCAAGGTTAAAAAAAATATAATTAGAAATATATCTACCGTCGTTTTATTTCCCATATCCCTGCGACCGTTGGTGGGGTTTTTCAGTTCTTTTTGGGACAGCGATTCGACAGAAGACGTGCGTAATACCGACCAAGGACTTTCGGACGTTTTTAAATTAACACCATTCAACGACAAATATCTGTCCCTTCGCCTATTTCTTTCTCTGCGTGTTCTTCGGCTTAATCTTCTGACGTCGTCTAACATTATTTTAAAACTAACGCTGCGTATTTACTCACGTTGCCGGGCCAAAAAAAAGATAAATCCCGAATCTGCTTAACCTTTATTTATCTCGTCCATAAAATTTTGTGTATGGATAAATCGGCTCGAAATCTATTGGCGAAATTAATTATGGTTTTCTTTCATTAAAACGATTGTAGTTTTTAAACCCGTAAAATATATAACTAGTGAACATTAAGTACTTACCATTTCCAAGCAATACGACTCGTGCTCTGGATGTTATTAAAAACATTTGTTGACAAAAGTATCACGGAAACATTCGGTTTGTTTTTATGATACAGGGGTTTCTCTTATACTCGAAAGATTTCATCGAAATCAAAGAAAAATATACATTTCTTCGTTTCAGTTTCGTAAAGTTTATCTACAACTCACTCTTAAACGCTTCTGACTGATAACGCTGTGTTTGTGATAAAGTATTAACAACGATTTACGTTTATTTTTCTACTATCATCGAAGTATATGCATTATTCACGGCACTGAGAATTTTTTAATATGGGAACCCTTACAAGCGGACTTCGGTTCACTTTTTGTCTATAACTTTCACTGATCGCTTGGAATAGTAACAAATTCGGTTGCCGATTTTGCCAATCTAACTGTGAATCAACGTGAAAGGTCTCGTTCTATATTATAAACATTACCTCTATATATACATACATACATATGTATTATAATCGTAAAAAATCTTTATTTTACTTTTATGTTTGGGAAATTATTAATTTAAGCTAAAAGTTAATTACAACCTTAGATAATACAATTTTGATTGTAATTCTTATTTGGGTTTTTAACCCTCGCTTATATCTGATAGTAGCAGGAAAGCAGCACTTCCAACAGAAATATAAATTTGAATAAGTAAAATAAGGAAGTTATTTTTATTTCATAAATTGAAAATATCTTTTAAGTTCTTCATAGTTTGACAATTACACTGCTGTTTAGACCTGATAGGAGAATTGTGCGGGCTGAACATTAATCAACCAATTTTATTTATGGTTCACGCCACTAAGTATGCAACATTAAATGTGTTTTAAGTTCATTCTCCTGGATGGATAAACGAACGAACGAACGAACGTTAGCAATCAATAATGTGAGATGTCTCTATGACTTTGGTGTAAACCTGGGTGAAATGAAAAATATGCCTCCTGAACAACGTTTATAAATATTTTGAGTTTTTCCATATTTTCTCGCAATTTCTGTTAAAAAATCAATTTTCAAATTTTCTCTCAAACTATCGCTCAAGGTCCCGCAAAATTGCATCGGTAACTTACCAAACTTCATCATCTATGGTATGCCATTGACATTTATAACTGGGGGCCATGTAAATTTATCTGTGGAATTTAAAGTTTAAACATGTCTGCTGGAGACGAAGATCTACCGCATTATTTGCGTAAACGAATAGAAAAAAATCGACTAAAAGCAGTTGCTCTGAAAAACACCAAGCTAGTATGCCATCCGTACTTTAAAGGGTAAGGTTTTCGAGAATCCGATCTGAATAGATACAGAATTATAAAATGTTTTAGAGATGTGTCCAGTGTCAATAAAACAACAATAACCGTGGGAAATACGAAATTCAAAGATACAGGGGGAGGATTTTTGTTGGAAGAACATGAAAATGAACCTGAAGAATCGGTAAATAACTTAATGTGGCAAAATTTATATTATATTTAATTAATTTATTTAGGAGTATCCTTTGGTACAAGCAGAAGCGCCAATAATTGAACCGGATCGTCCAGAATGTGTAGAATGCGCAAAACCATTTGCTACATCATGGCTTTTTGAACAATTTGATTGTAGATGCTGCGATGAATGCAAGTAGGTACTGAGTATTTTTGCGTTTTGATCTTATTATATTGTGCTTCATAAAACTAGAGAACAGGAAAAGTACAAGTTTATAACAAAAACAGAAGCAAAAACAAAGTATCTCTTGCAAGACTGTGATTTTGATAAAAGAGAGCCTCCATTAAAGTGCATCAAACGTAAAAATCCACACAATGTTCGTTGGGGAGAGATGAAACTCTATCTTGAAATTCAAGTGGAAGCAAGGGCTATCGAAATTTGGGGAACCGAAGAGAAAATCGAAGAAGAAAAGGAACGAAGGGAAGAAAAGAAGGTCCAAGCAAAAATGAAGAAGCATAATAAACAGTTGAAGGAATTACGGATGAATATGAGAAGTAGTTTGTATGATAAATCCTCTGGAAGATCTCACTCTCATGAATTTGGACCCGAGAGCTACAATGAGCAGGAAGATACTTACACCAGATGCTGTACCACTTGTCCCTATGAGGAAACCTTTGAAAAAATTTGAATTGTTTTCCAAATAAGGTTTACGTTAATTAATAAATTGATTTTTATTTACAAGTTCTATTATAAAAATATCTAAATCTTACACCAATTATACATCACAGTAGAATTGCTGCATGATGTTGGAATTTCCTAATTTGACAACACAAATTTGCTCACCAACTTTTAACAATTCATAATAACCTGAGTTTTGCAATGAACTAATACAATTTTAATTCTACATGTTGTCCTGACAAGGTGGTAGCAACACATTTTGGTTGCGGTCAATTTGCGGCAACACCGTAGTGGACCTGTTGTGCCTCAAATGGCTTTTTACCAAGTGGCCTGCAGTTAACGCCGACATCAAAGAAAGCTCTCCTGCCAAAACCGTCGCGCATACAATTTTCGCCAGTTGACAAGCGTTGGCGCCAGGTTCTGATAAGTTGGAACCTTTCACTCCGAGCATTTCTAGGCAAGCGCTTTGAGCCGGTAACATGGTACCCCCTCCTAAAGTACCTGTCCAAGAAATATATTGCAAAATTTATAAATGAAAAAGAATATATAAGTAAGTTAAGCTTACATCATAGACGAGTACGGATGATCTTTATAATCCAATCAATAGGTAACACAATATACGAAATAATAAGTAAGAGAACAAACCTATTTCTATTGAGGGCATGGTACAAGAGATATACAAATCGTCTCCAGCTGGTCCCCAATGTTCCATGAGAGTCATGCAGTTACTGCTTCCGACGTTTTGGGCAGGATCTTGCCCGGTCGCTATGAAAATGGCGGTAACAATGTTCGCGGCGTGGGCGTTAAATCCTCCTATACTGCCCGCCATCGCCGATCCCACCATGTTTTTGGAATTGTTCACATCGACCAAGGCAGCAACGTTGGTTTTTAATACTGAGGATACGACTCGAGATGGGACAACGGCTTCGCAAACTACCGATTTACCTCGACCTTCAATCCTAGCAACAGATAACAACCAATTAATGCGATGCGCCCATGGGTAAAAATGATTACCTACCAGTTTATCGCGGCTGGTTTTTTATCGGTGCAAAAGTTTCCACTAAGGCTTAAAATTTCCATATCCGGAAACTCCTTCTGAACACGTTTTAGAGAATATTCGGTACCTTTTGAGAGCATGTTCATTCCCATCGCGTCACCCGTTTTGGCGACGAATCTTATGAATAAAAATCTTCCCGCTATCCTTGTCGTTATTCTAGTGAGCCTAGCGAATCGACTACTGGAATCGAAAGTGGTTTTAAGTTTTTCAAAATTCTCCGCCTGTTCCATCCATTTCAGGGCTTTACTGCGACACAGACACACACATCAATATAACAGCGATGCACTTACTGTAAAACCGAAATGGTTACCTTGCTCGAAGTATAGATGGAAATCGCACTACCGGACCTCTGGTCATTCCATCCCCGACCACGGTGCTCGTTACGCCACACTCCTTAAGAGCCCTACAACCCCTGTTGGTACTCGCCACGAGGCATCCCTCGGTTGTAGCTAGGGGAACATAAAGTTCTTTCCCATCTAGAATAAGCGGTCCCGCATATCCGACAGGCATCGGTATGTAACCGATCACATTTTCGCAACAAGCGCCCATTACTTTTGAATAGTCATAATTTTTGTATGGTAAATCTTCCAAGATTTGCGGCAATTTAATGAGATCCCCTCCTAATATAGTCCTTCGGATTCCGACCCCTCTTACAGGATCGTCCACCGCCTTTTCAATCTGATAGGAAGCAATGTATTTGTTTTTAATCAGCAAAATTATTTCCTCATCTGACAGTTCCGTGGCTCCTAAATCGAGATCATTATATATCTTTAAACAATCCTCAAGGCTTCTGCAGACTTTTGAAATCAAAACCGAGTCGGAGGAGCGATCGCTGGCCACTTCTACGGCGGAAATCGTTTGCACCTCTTTGTCTTGAAGTGTTGTCTCTGAATTGGGAAATGTTTTACCTTTGCGCCATTCGGAAGTAATGCGTTTACCTTCGGATATAATAAAGTCCAACGGCGCCATTTGGGACGATTTCCTGACATTTGCCGACTTCTCAGACATATAACGAGCGTGCAAATGATCCGGAGCGTCTTCTTCGGTTTCGAACAGTATGAACTTTATTATCAGCGCCGTCAAAAGGATTAGTATTACGATGTGGTCAGCGCCGAGCGTCATCCACCTCAAACATTCCAAACCTATGAGATGTAGTAAGGAACCAAAGGCAAAAGTAATAGCTTCATCTTTATGTCTTTTTTGATTAGAAAATTGAAATGTATATTTAATTATATATGTATATGTAATTAAGCTGGATTTTTGAAATCTAATCTCGGTAAGGGTGAGCCGATTTGTGCAGGTCGGACGCGTAAATATTTCACAAACCACGTAATACTGACGTCAATAGGATAATTTAAATTTGTATTTCGTCTTCGTCGACGAACATAAACGGACGATGTTGAGAAGTACGCTATTAACAGTTTTTGTGTTAGTGTCCGACCTTAAGAATTGTCGACTTTAACATAATAATTAAAGAAAACGAGATTCCCTTTCCTAAACGCATTATTGTAAATATATTCACCTTAATAAATATCCATGAATGAAACTGGCATGTTCTGTACCGTTTTGTGTTCGTTCCACTATAGACGCGATTTTGTTCACTGCGCCCTCACCCAACGGCCACCGACTGAAAAGTGTTTTAGACATCATTTTATGTATGTACGGATTTCAAACAATCTTTGGAAGCCACCAACAAAAATAACTTAAATAAAGGAAAGACCTTGGAAATATTTAAAGACGTTATTTTAAGTTTGAATGATATTTAAATTTTCCTTCTTACCTATGGACGTGAACTAACATCAATCCAGCAGACATAATCAGTTTTACGCGTTGAACTACTGGATTCGCCTTCGCGTTTTCTTCTTCTTTGAATAGAACGATGAGAGACTCTTTAGTTTGCTCGCGCGTTGAGTGAGACAACTGAAAACGTTTGAGCCGCCGAGTTATAATATTTAAGATTTCTGTTAAATTGAAAAAACAAGTGCTAACGCATAAACAAATATTCTCCGCGATTTCCGCGTTGATGTGTTTATTGTTCCATACTTGATGGCTTAAATTAAAGTCTAAATTTGTTTTTGGTTGCCTCACGGGGTGATGAAAAATTGCGAGTACCAGAGGTGAAAGTCCTCCGTACGCACAGACAAACATTTCTTGAACGAATGTAGTTCCCATATTAGAAAAAGTTGCTTAATATGTATATGAAATTTTTATTAGAAATTTATATTGTTCAATTGGTTACTTATTGGTACGATAACGAAAGCCAGCGAGTTTCACCGGAATCGCCCTTTCAACCCAAATTACCTCTAATATCAGCGAAAGGCAAGCCGGATAAAACGTCATAAATACCACATAATTAACCACTACTGACAAACAAGCAAACCATGCTAACATCTCTAACCTCTGGACTCCTACAACAACGAAATCATTTTTGAATGACGAATGAATGAAAGGTATGAGAGACCCGATATTACCTGAGAGTGTCCCAACACCTATTACTAGTGTTTCGACAACGGTGTCGAGAGTTATGGCAGGTCCCAAGACCGCAAGGCCCTTGGCTATATTAGTCCTAGCTTCTTTTTGGTTCGAAGCGTTTAAAGCGGTTTGAGCCAGTGTGGCGGCTTTGCTTAGATCTATCAGCAACAAAAAGAAAAAAAGCGCGTCCCTAAAATTGGTACCAATCAACATTTTCATTTCGTCGCGTAAAATTGCTTACTTAAGATCGCTTACGTGTATCCTTAGTAAATTGAGAGAGGTCGATGTGAATATAAAGCTCGAGAATACAGTAAACAAACCAGCAATACCTGAAAAAAATCGCCTGTATTGTGGTTTTTAATTAACTCATAGGAAAGCAAGTGAAAGTCAATCAAGGTCATTGTCTCGATATATGTAATATGCGTATGAATTCCCGTACGATCTCTGACTGCGGAGAAAGTTGTAATCCATATCAGTAAGGGCTTGCATCTATATAATATTACTCTTGTTGTTGTTACGTATTTAAAAAGTTTGATGGATCGTGTAGCTAAATAAAAATTAAACAATTCCAATCATCTTACCGAGTACATATTTCGATCCAAGTTTATGTAATTTTCGAAACTGATAGTAGCAATACAAGACCGCAACGCAACGCACTAAAGTCATTGCTATCAAATCGACGGCGTTATATTCTGCCTAAAACCATAGAAAGCGATTCTTATGACATAATTGCTGCCAAACATTGCTATCAAATTTGGCTCATTCCATCATCAAAAATAATATGCACAACTCGAGAACAAAATATGTACAATATGCCTCTGTTAAGCTAGGGTTACTTGACTCACCTCATGTATGCATCCCGTACATAATTTGAAACCAGAAGGCTTTGAAAGGGGAACGGGGTTTTGTTGATCGAGGGTTAACATGCACACCGTCAATGTAACAGTAGCTACTATTACTTCCCAGGGATGCGTGGCACAGAATTCACCATGTGCTCGAAACAAATTCGCCATACTTACACTTAAGTGAACCTGGAAGAAAAAAAAAGCCATATTCTCCTCTTTATTTCTTGAAATATATTAGATAGTTACTTATGATTGAAGTCCAGCTCCAGAAATTTGGCTGACAACATTAACGAGCTCATATAAGTCTTAATAATTAATTTACCCTATCATAATTGTCGCCATTAATCTAGGATTTTTAAGAGAAATCTTTTTTTTCTACACATTAATAGTTATCAACAATTAATTACAACGATTAAGTGAACTAAACGCGTTAGTTATCTTTTACAAACGGACGGAGTAAATTCATCAAAATATTGATTCCAGGAAAAGTTACTCCATTATTAGTACTTAAAATTTTCCAAAAATTAAGCCTCAACCGACTGACACACTTCACCCAGAATGACATTTTAAATTCCTAATCATTAGAAAATCCTGGTTCATGAACTTTTGTGGTCTTTTTTTTTATAGTAACTTTCATATTCTACTATACGCGCATTTAATTCACGAAAATTTGCGCGCTAGTATTACAGATATGTCAGGGACTTAACAGCGAAGAAGATAATTATATAGATGTAAGACTAGGTATATCTGTCAAGGTTGTTAGGCTTTCACTGCATTGGGAACAATTAAAAATACAATTGCAGCATACCGTTTCCACATTCAACGAATGTGATTACTTAATTGCCTTTTACCAAAACATTTTATATCTTTTTTTTTTATTTATGGCCCTAATTCATTTGTTAATGTGTCCTTCTAATGGATATAGAGGTCGATCAAAGCTCACCGATTGGTTTAAAACTCGTTGCCACACGGAATAATGCTGAATTGAATTTCGTTGTATTTTCCAATTGGAAATGAAAGTGTATGTAAGGTCATGAAAAACAATAAAAAAGTTACGCATATATATATATATATATATATATATATATATATATATATATATATATATATATATATATATATATATATATATATATATATATATATATATATATATATATATATATATATGACGCAATCTTACCAAACGACGAAATCTATTTCAATGCTTGGGGAATACATTAAGCCAAAATTATAATTTAGAAATCGTCATTTAATTATATTATCCTCCTATTGAACACTATTAAAACTGGGGAATTCCTAAAGAGTAAATAAACCTTCACTGCAGAAACCCATTGATTCGACGAAAATTTAAATACACGTGTTTATGCTATTTATAATCGACTATTTATACGAAGAAAATTATTTCCAGAAATCATATATCGCATACAAATTTGCCCTTATCTCAAACTCTCATTTATTCTGGAAATCAAAATATTTTATTTAAATAGCCGCGGATTTTTAGAATAAAGCACACTTTAGAAATCTAAACTTTTATAATTTGAACCATAGAATTAAAATACAACCAATATGACTTACCTTTGTAACGGTAGAGGTTTCACACGAAAAGCAAAAACTGCAATTCTCAAAGCTAGAACATCAAACCGCGATCACTATAACCGACTGAAATAAACGAAAGAGTGCGATGGTACGATCGATGGATGGATGTATTTCGATTGGTTTCGATAAGTTGGACTGGGTTAAGGCATGTACGCGTGCGGAGCGTTTGTCTGTTAAAATACATTCCTGAAATAGTGCTTTAATAGCGCTCATTTTAAATAAAACACTCAAGTAATACTACGCTGTTTTTGCTCTGGGTTTCAAGGTAACGCATCAAATTTTGAAGTCTCTACGACGACTTTGATATTAACGTACGTTAGTTTTGGTTAGTCCGTTAGCGCTGATATTATTACCACCAGTAGATAGGGGGAATTTATTTGAAGGAAAATGATCGACGACTTGTTCTTTATATTTAACTTTGCCTTTCGCAGTTATAGGGGAGAACTTTGTCAAAGAAGGTTGTCAAGTTTTAAATAACAATTTTACAAATAGGTGCCATGCGGCACCGACAGTTTCCCATTTAAATTTTTTTTATTTCTCCATGTATTGTATCGTATACCCTGGGAGGTCGGTCAAAATTCGAGGAGAAAAGTTATTGGAACAAAGATTTCTGTCACCACATTTTCGCAGTTTTTAAGAGATAAATTAGTAAATCAAACTCTGCATTTTGTTTTTAAAAATCGCGCTAAGCTTGCGTAAAGAACTGCAACCATGATCAAACCGTTCTGGTCCGGTCATTCATATAGGAAACTCTTAGCTCAGCGAGGTTAATGTAACACAGCTTTAAAGATGGCACCACTAGCCCACCACATCAATCGCACCTAACCTAAGATGTTTTTGGCGGTAGCCGCTAGTTATTTAGATAAATAATTATATTCCTCTGTGTTATGGATATTTTTGGGTCGATTTATTGCAGGTACCATATTAATTTTTGGGATATTTTTAGGGTTAGGTACTTAAATCATATGTTGACTAAGCTTAAAGCGAAGTGAAGCAAATTTGTTTAAATTCCTCCAATATGGGATTTGGGCAAACATTAAGAAGGTGTTAAATGCCTGACCGTGGTCCAAATATATACATCGAAGCAGCACATAACTTAGCAACAATGGACTCAAGTCAAACATTTAACGGGTTCTATATGTACAGGCTGTCCGTAATTTTATTGAATTTTTGTTTTTTTTTTTATTGGATAAGTACAGAAACAGAATGATTCCAATGTGGGCTAGAACTAATTCATTGGAATTTTATGCTAAGGTGTCCAGTTTGGTATAAGTATTGCATGATTTTGTTCTACATCAGCCAAATTGTATAAGTTGAGATTTAAACATGTAACAGGAATTTTTAAGGATTTTAGTTTTTCATTATCATTAATCTCCTTTTTGCAATATTTAACAAAAACAAAATGTTTGTAGGTCATGCCTCCTGAGCAATAGGGAAGAGAAGGAAGGTGAAGGTCCAGGGAGTTTATGTACAATAGTCCCATTTGTCCCAATTCAAACCAAACCATAATCAGTTTTCTCTTTTGGTATTTTGTGGTGATCTGTTTTAGAACATTTGCTTTCAGTAACACTGTCAACATGAATTTATGTGGATTACCTAGCTTGCAATCTGTTAAGGTTTACTTGTTGTGTGTTTCAAGTTTTTATTTTTGTTAAAACTGCCATTTTTAGGGTTGTGTGACGTTGGTGAACAAAAATATTTTATTTTATGAAATTGAGCAACGGTACAGAGTGTATCCTCAAATAATTGGCAGCCAACCTGTCAAATTACCGGCTAAAGGATCGACCCTTATAATTGACAATACTGAAGGACTTATTTTTCGCGATGATACTATTATAACGTGTTCAGAAACTTCCATAGAACCATCTGCTGCTTTTTCGGTTATTGTAGATGAGAATGATATTTATTTGAAGGCTCTCAGATCCAAGAGTCTTGGTGCCAAAGATTTTATTGTGCTTGATAAGGTTTACCGCATAATGAAATCTAGGTTCCAAATTGATGACCTCATCGCCGCCAAAGGGCTGATAAGTGTTTTGAAGTCTAGTATTGAATTACCAGCTAGCGAAGCGTCTGCTACTCAGGTAAATATGTATTATTATATAGGAGGGGTTCATTACTGCCGAATTCTTTTATATCTCTATAAGAGTTTGTTTTATTGAAAAATTTAAGATACAGAAGGTATTGTATTGTACTGTATGATAGTGCATCCCATTACATTCTAAATCTGATCCAGTTGTAATAGGGAAGTTAGGAGCTGTGAGAGACTGTATAATGGTAACTATTTTCATTGCATGTAATGCTTCCATACAAATAACTTTTGTGTTTGAAATTTTTCAAAAACAAACTTTTGTGGAGATACATGGTAGTGGACTACCCTGTCGTATTGTTCCTCTCCCTTTTACAGATGTTAGTTCCTAATGTTCTTAAAACACCAGTTGATTTAAATTACATTAATGAAAGTTCAAACTTATATAAAGGTTTTATGGATCAATATTTATTTTGCCCATATCATAGTTTGGTGAATGGCTCTGTGGTAGAAGTACTGATGGGGTGAGTATTCCTTTTTACCAGTTGTATTAATCTAGACACGTTTGGTGTTACACGATTAGTGTATTATCCGTGAGCGAAGAACATGGAATGGTGGTGTTGAAAGATGGGCAAGTCAATATACCAGTTGCTTTTCATGATGACATGTTTTTGCCAAAATTCTACAATCAATTAGTACATATCAAGAAGTGGACTGTTTTCTCAGAGATTTTTATGACTGAAGAGCCACGAAATATGCAATACCTGTTACTGCATTTCAACAATGTAACGCCCCTGGCAAAACTTGATGGCGATTGCGTCGACAATTTGTACCTATCGCCTGAGAGTCCAATAAGTGGTGCAAAAACTCATAGGACTGTAATACAAATATGTAAAAAAAGCTTGGTATCCCTTTCAAGCACATGCTAATTTAATACTAAAATATGGTTTTATTGTAGCCTGTTATAAAAACTGGAGACCATTTACAGGTCTTTCTGGAAATAGTAGTTTTGAATTCTTCCATTAGTGAAACCAGACAGCACTGGGCATTTTTGATTTTAGAAGGCAACTATCTAAAGGTAGCCCCATTTCTATCTGAACATTTTTTGTATAAGATTTATCACGATACACCGCTGTACGTTTTTAAACATATTATCAAATATGGTTTTCTTAAAAATAATCTTTGTAGACGGAAAATAAAAACGTATTCAATGCCAGAGCTTTATGGTATGAGGACTGGTAGGCATAGCTACTCTGTACCCGATGGTACTATCTTTCAAGAATATTGCGAGGAACCACAATATCTGGCTACCCCCATTTTAAAAACATTAATCGAGGTACAAGAATTTGTTGCAACACAGAATAATAGCGTGTGTTCATTTATAGGCACAATCTCTCGAAAAATTCTTAAAGAAAACAAATATGTAGGTCGCTATAGTACAAAAAGACATAACCTTAAGTGGTTCGGTTGCCCCGGTAGGTTATTCTTCAATCTATTTCATTTTTCAAATGTTTAATATTTTAATATTATCTCATAGTCAATGGGTACCAGGTGACATTGACATTTAAAGGCGTCGACAATTTGTATATTGACCTATATTTTTCTGACTTCAATAATTTTCTTTATGGCATATGTCTCGTTGACTCGGTAAAAGTTAAAGTTAAAAACGTCAAAGTTCAATCTGGTAAATATCTAAAATCGACTCCGTTTACCCATGTAGAAGTTTTAGAATATGAACCCCCAGTAAAATTTCAAAGTCCTAATCTGTAAGTTACTGATATTGCAGTGTTCTATATGACAGGATTATCTGTTAATCATTTTTAGGCATTTTACAGACCTTAGAACATGGGACTGGTGGGATAAGAATCGGTTAACTCCCCTTGGATCCCACGAAGAGTTGCCAATGGGGGCCTTGGTTATGGGACAAGTGCATATTGATGCAATATTTGAAATAACTGCAACCCGCGTGTGCGCGTCATGTAAACAATTGCTTTTAGCGATCATATGTGAATATTGTGAAGGTGAAAAGGTGGAAGTTGACATTATTTTGTGGTAAATACTTTTGAAATATTTATGGAGCTCTCATTTACGTAACAACATTTCAGTGTACAAGCACAAGACAACAATTCAAGGTTTAAGATCCAGGTTAAGGATATAAAGTTCCTACATCACCTCTTAAAGTCTTGTGATCCAAAAACTCTTACCGACTTGGAAACTGCGCTACTGCAACGCGGTTTCCATTTTGATATAAAAAAAACTACTGAACAAGTAAGGTGGACACGTTTCCTAATGAAAATCTTGTATTTTCTTCTTTTTAGTCGTTAGCAGTATTGACAGACTTTGACCGTGAACTAAATGTATATATCCGCACACAATTTAATTTTAAATTATATCCAGAGGTGAACGTTTTGTGTAAAAAAATAGGGTATAATAATTATAGAATTTTCCATTGTCTTAAATTTCACCTTTAGAATCCTTTTTTTTGTTTTATTAGTGTTTACATTTTTTTATGAAACTTTTTTTTATCATTTTCATAGAATAGAAATACTGTTTCCTTAGTGTTAAGGCTTCTCTTTTCTCAGTTGATATTTATTTGTTTGGTTTTCTACCTTTATTAACACATTTTATCAAAGCTGACATTGTTTCTTTATCAGTATTATTAATTTATTTTCTTTATAATTAAACACCACTTTATTATAGTTGAGGGTGTTTTTAATTATACGACTTGTTATTTATTTGGTTATTTCATTTCATACTTTTATAAACACTGGTTTAAAAGAGCGGAAACTTAATTGACATTTTATAATTTTCTAGGCACTATATAAACAAAGTTGAAAAGGTTTTTATTATCCGCGATTTATTTTAATATCTTTATAGAAACATTTAGAAAAGAATTTTATTTTTATTTGCCTTTAATGTGCACATTCTAGATTTAACAGTTAGCAACATGAAAATTTATGTTGCCCGGCGGATGCGCCACTGCGTTGAGCGCTGAACTTTATTTTAAGTCATTACAAAAATAATTTGTATCTTTTATTCGCAAATGGTAAATAGAAGAAGGTTTGGAGTTTTTTAAATACGTAAACTACAGGTATACTGCTAATTAACTGGTTTTATTAATTATCTCATAGACTACATAGTTTGGTAATCTGTGATTATAATATAAGGAATTCACAAGAACCGCTGATTTTTGACAAACTTCGTTCTCTGCAATTGAGATGGCGCAGTCGAGTGTGTTTAGTGTTCAATAGTTCTAAAAAGTTTTAAAACGTCAGTCATAAGTTAAGTAACTTTTTCAATTCCCAGGGCTATTTTAATAGCACTTTAAATGCCAAGAACAAAAAATTCATACAGCGGTTCCGCAACTCTTACTTGTGGCGCATGTGGCTTGTTTGGCGCATTGGGTAGTGCGAGCTTTGACCTGCAGATGGAAGTATCAGTATAGGTTGCCGGATATTATTCTCGTTCTTTTAAATGACCTAGGGGAAATTTTCTAAAACCCGTACAAATACAGTATTAACTCAATATTCTCATGTCGCTATTTGTTGAATTATCAATTTCAAAAAGACATTACTTTTTATTTATAATCATGTTTTCGTATCTGTCATCTGTGACCCACCTCCCCCTTGCTTTTCATAACATGGCTGCCGTATTGTTGTAAACATAGTTTGTGGATTGCTTAAATGGCATTTATATAATAAGACTATCCGTAATGTGTTTCGGTTTTGGTGTTTTGTGATTTTGCTATCGGAAAGCCTTTTCAGACCGCATGGTTTTCAATTCAAATGTCAGCTGTTACACATCCTGTGTCAGGTTAGTAGTAGGCTATGGGGATAGTTTTTGCTTTTTAATTCCTTGTGTCAATGCAAAATTTAGCGAGTTCTTGAAACGAAGAGCATGTTTTTGTCAATATTAAAAGAGATCTTACATATTTCCGCGCTTTTCTGTCTCTTTTAGGAACTCGTAATTATCTTGTTTGTTTTTTATTTTTTTGTTGGCAAGAAAAAAGAATATTGTGTGCAATTCCGTCGTTATATTCTTATTACCTAACCATGGTCTGTTGCGTCTTATTTGTATTGTACAGAGTTTAATTCATTAAAGCATTTGTTTCGTGTTTTCTAGGTGCTGATCCCACAAAGGGCATCCCAAAACGGAGGGCTGTTAGCATAGGGTAAGTGTATATTTATCTCAATCACCTCCCGATATACTTAAATATTTTCTAAAAGCCACAAAGTTTTGTATATCAGCTATTAATATTTATGCAAATGAGAAAATGTGCTCCCGTTTCACAGATTCAATTAGGATAAACTGAAAATATGGCTTCTTATCAGTTAATGAGTAGCTTCCTAATGTTTTTTCCCTCTTCCATACACCTTTTATTTTACTAGTTGTTTTCGCATTTGCAATTTACTAAGGGGTTGCATACTTTCTCTAAATTTCTATAGACATACAAACTTGGGTGGGAGTGTTAGGATACCGTGGCATCGATATAATGTATTAACATTGAATTGCGGCTTTAGCAAGATATGTTCCAAATTGCTGACAAATAAAACGAGATAGGCTGCAGGTATTAATATGCATAATTAATACTCTTTATGTTGGTTGTGTGTTTATAACCCTAACGGTTGATTTCTAGCTCAGTCATTCAAAGTCATTGCTACAGCGAATGAACCATTGTTTTACTCGAAAACGTACGCATAAAATGCAGGTCATTGATGCAAGTTAATACATTATCTTTTATCGTTTTAGGATTTTCTTCTGAGGTTGAGGATTATGACATAAATCATTTGTTTAAAAATTTTTAGGCAATAATAATAATTTAATTTTTTGTGTCGGTATAAATATAGAATAAATGTAAACTTTATCTATTGACTTTGAGGAATTCGTATGGAGTTTTGTTTGTTGATATCTGGACAATACAAATTTCCTTAAAAGAAATCCTATCTGCGAACGTGAGTAATTGAGGCAACGTTGATAAGTATAATGTTTACCGTCCCATAAAATGTGTAACAAATTATTTTTTATCGCGAAACTTGAAACGGGCACGTGAGGCGTGCACAGGCTAACTCTTTGAAATGACCAATCGACCACAATTGAGCATTTTTTTTTCTTTTATATGGCTTCTGTTTTAAATGATACTATAGCGAATTACTGTTAAAATCAGAACCCTAGAGACTTGGAAAATTATAAAAATTACTATCCCGGATGCTCACCTTCTTTAAGGCATTAGACATTCAGTGGCGTGTATGAAGATTGACGATGTAGTTGCGGGATTTTAAAATATTGGGGGATAAGTTAAAGCCTTATAAATGACAACAACTTTAACCGACGCGTTTTAATGGGGTCAATTTTTCAAGCGATTCCTTGCACATACGTTCGTCGCTTTTTTAAAAAATGTTTTTGGGATAACGCGAAAAGACGAAAAGTGTTCTTTTCGCTTTCTATTGGCGGTCACGTTAATTTGCTGATAAATGTATTTTATTGTCCGCCGACTCTATGAATATGTTCACTATAAAGAGCGTTGATAATAATATTAATTTAACAAAAGAAACCGGATGCCGCTTTGTATTTTGGTCGTGGAGAACGACGTCTTTGGACTTAATCTCCTCATTTCCGTTTAATAAATTGAAAATCTTTCTTTTTTTTTTCACTTTGTGTCGTTTTTATATATAGAAATTTACGTCGGCATACACGCATTAAATGGTGCCGTTTTGCGAGGATATTCCTGGAAAGGCGGCCATAAAACCGCTCTTAACAAATACGTCATCAATCACTCCTTCTAAGAATTAAAAACTGTTAGGACGACATTTTTTTGGGTTCGCAATTTTAGATTTACGATGTCATAAACGCCTGTTTTTATTTTCCGAAAACTAATTTAATGCTAGATACGGTATATCCAGTTATATAAATATAAGCGTTAACAGTTGAAAGATTATTGTTATTCGAATTGGTGGTTTTTCTTGGTGACCCCCGGAATTGGAAACGACGCGAAATTATTTAGAACAAAAAATGTTCAGATTTTCACAGTTTTCATCAAATACAAAAAAATATATTTGAAAATCTGAATATTTTTTTTTTTCTAATTTAATCGCGTTAAATGGATTTTTATGAAGTAAAAGTCGCCTCAGTCCAATTCGAAATTATTTTTTACTCTCTGCACACGTGTTTGGTTCAGTTTGAATTATTCAACGTTAACGCCCGGGTCACGAAGTCCTTTTGTTTTTTTTAATGGCTATTGAATTGAGAATTTGTGGGTATACACCAAAAATTTATGTCAATTTTCACCTGCACAGAAGTGGCTGTCGGTTTCATGTTCCGAAGGGAAGTTAGTTATAGGCGATGTTTTAAAAAATATATTACGATATCGATTTTAGTTGTGGAATATTAAAAATATTGTAACAAGTACGCGCCTTAAACAAATTTCTGTAAAGACGCAACATAGCGAGCACACGAGATCTCTTATGCCGGTATCAGTTCAGCGAAAATAACCAATGATCGTAAAGTGTAGTACTTAGTAGAAAAAATGAATAAATAGTATCATCCACCATCAATAACCATAATGGTAGGTGTAACAACAGCCCCACCACCAGGCATCGACGGCAGCGATCCCAGAGTACGGGTCTAGGAGCTGTGGGCCCGGCATTGCGGTCTTATTCGTGCTTGGATTCATATTCTGTGTCTCCCGTTATTCGCTCACCGTTAAATACGTCGACGCCGGCGTCCGTTCAGTTTTATTTTTTCATTATTACCATCATTAGTTTCTTTTTTTTTACATTGTTCGCGGTTTGATGTTCCGCGTAAATGTGGGGGGAATTTCGGGAAAAGTGTCAGAAACACATTTTTGAAAGTGCGGTGGATCGCTCGTGACGACGATGATTCAATAAGTTCGTGTTTGTTAAAAAAATAAAAATATAAAAAATAGAGACTGGATATGTACGCGTACGCCGGAGGCGGACCGCCTCCTCACTACGCCCCCCCGCCGACTTATTTGCAACCCCATCCGCCTCCACCGCCGCCAACCCACCACGTGCAAGTGGCACCTGTTGCGATGGGCCAAGAAACGAGCCCCATGCCACACTATTCCAAGAAACGAAGGTAAATTTGTATGGGAATCTCGACGGAATATAAAATACGTTCGTCGCTTGGTATTCCGTTTAGTTTCCGTTTTCGATTTTCATCTTCGTCCACGTTAAATGCTTAATACGAAAAAATGTCGCGATATTGCTTTACGCTTCACGATCAAAAACAAACAATTACCATTTCGTCGTAAAATTGCACGGTTTTCACAAAAATTATGGTGTAGGAAAAACATATAATTTAACAAAGCTTAAGAACGTAAACGCCGAAATCGCCCAGTTTTGCAATCTACACACTAATTTTTTTAGTTATTCTTAACTAATTTCTTTTAATTTTTGAGAGATCCACAGCACTGACAAATTTGGTGTAATTCTGGACCGCTACAAGAAGCGGGGAACATGCAAAAGGCATTTTTTTGTCTGTTGTGTGCAAAATATACGTTTATTGCAATAATAGGAAATTTATTGCATTTTATTGCCGAAAATACCACATAAAAAACTGGGCAACCCCAATTTACGATCATGTTTGACATAATATTGTAAATTTAACATCCCGGACGAGTCGACTGTACGTAAAGGTAATGTTGACGTCATTTACGAGCAAACTCTAAATGACATTAAAAAAAAAGTGGGTGAAAATTATTTTTATCGTGTGGTTGACGAAACAACCGATTCATGTGAGATCGAGTTTAGTTTTAGGGGAAACCAATGAATCTATTGATTATGGTAAAAAACAACAATTTAAGGGCAACCAGATTTGTTGTTCAAAAAACATAAATCAGCTTTTTTTGCCGAAGAGTGTTCCAACAGAAAAGTTCGTACTCCTTTTATGGGATGCGGCATCCTATATGGTTAAGGCAGTCCAAATTTTAAAACTATTTTATTCTAACTTAATTTACGTTACTTGTTTGGCTCATAGTATCAATAGAGTGGCGGAATGGGAATAAGGGACCAATTAAAAAGGCACCCTTACGTGTCCAAATACTCAATTACCACCGCAACCAGTAATAACTCGCTAATTAGTTGAAAAAGTCATCTTCAGTCGCTCTAAAAAATGCAACAATTATTTTTTCTCACCTAAAAGTGAAAAAAAAAATAGTACAGTAGTACAGCACTCACGAAATTGTGGCTACCTCTATTTCTTTAATTTAATTTAATAAATTAGTTTGGGATGGATTGCAAGCAAGTTTCAGGTACTGTTAGTGCTGCGGTTATAAAAAAAAATTGTATCAGTAATTAGGCAATTTCAATAATTTCGAATGTGTATATTGGAAATAACGCTTAAATCGAAAGCGAAGTTTTTCCATTTTTAAACATATTTACAGTATACAGTTTTCTCTTCGGAAATTTTGAAAAATATTTAGTTATCAATCGTATCATCAATTGCATGTTGTGCAAGTTTGTTTTTATAATCGCAAATAACATTATGTAACTGTTAATTGTGTATATATGAACAAAAAATACTTTTCTTACGATTTCTTTTGGTTGATTTATATTTTTTCAAACAGAAAAATTATTATGGGATTTCTGAAGAATATATTTAACTATAAATAAATAGTTCTGGCTTTATTTAAAATAAAATTAATATTTATAATTTTAATTTTAATATAGTGCACCGAATGGTGTGATTTGAAGTTCCATTGGAGGCAGTTATCTGTATAGAATCGGCAGATTCTTACATTATCTGCAAGATTTTTAGGCCGACGCGGCACGAGGGTTTCTATTTAGGGGACAGACGATCAACAAATTTTAGCCCAGCACGTGTTGTGTTAGCTGTCAGCCGATCACTTTATAGGGTTGTTACCGGGAATTGTAAGGGTGACAAAAATATACAGTGGAGGTATTTATCTTAGGTGAGGATCTAAGCGGGTTCTAACGTTGATTTATTTCTGATAATTTTTTTCGGTTCGGAGATGGGGGAGGGAGACGCAGTACTCACCCCCCCCGATCCGATCGAGCTGGGGCGTCCATTATTATTACATAGTGAGCGGAACACATTATTTTATGTCTTCGAGTTATAGTGAAAATATGTAATTTGCGGATATCGAATCCCCGCGGCGTTTTCGTTTATGATACGACATCGATTTGCATCATACGGTATCATTTAGCGTGATACGTAAAATTTTAAGTTATTCAAATAACATTGAACGAACAATGAAAAATAAACTGCATAAATTAATGAGAGTTTGCAAATGCGACGACCGTGCCGCGATAACTTTATGAGGTATTCATTTTCCGTAGCTTTTTAGTCAAATATTTTGATACATTTTGTCCACATTATTTATTAAAAAAAAGCGTCTTCTTAAAGTTGCAAAATTTCGTCTAATTAACATATTCCTAAGCCGTGTCTGCCGAGTAACTGTTTCCCGGGTCAAAAGGTGCCGTTTTTCCTTACAGCTATCATTGATATTTTTAACTTTTTAATCTAAGTCCCGGCAATACTACTAATAACAATGTTTTCGTCCATAACGGCTCGGTGCCGGGTTGACGTATCGAATGTCATATTTTCGAAACATTTGATGTTACGACAGTATATTGTCGATGCAGCATGTCGACGCTTAGTCATCGTGTTATGTAAAACAATCGGTTTTTATTCTAGCTTATGTAAATAAATTGTGAAATATCCCCTTGGAGTATATTGGCACTAACGTAAACGAAATATTAATTTATATTATTTCCGTTTCATATGTTTTTGTTTCACAGTACAATGATAATAAACAATTGTAATTTTTTTTTAGCTTTGACGATTTGCCGCACCTCTCGATTCTACAGCGTTTAGTTGTTTATTTGCCGATTAGTTTAAATAAAAAGTATACGAGTGTTCGGTTCTCAACTTTTAAACGGCACCTAAATCTAATTATGACATTTGCCGCTTCTGTTTGCGGTTGTTTGCGGTGGTCGGGCGTTTACTCGATGTTGCAGTTCTAAATCTGTATTACGTGCCGCGATCGCCTGATAAAGGTGTCATTAGTAAACCGTAAATCGGATGATAGTGTCCTCCATCCACCCCCTACGGGGGAAGTACGTTCCTAAATTACCCGTCCCCCGATACGGGACCGTGGGAAAAGCCCTCGACGCGACGGTTCCCTCTTTTCCGGTACTCCTCGTTGAACCCCCGATTTTTTTGTAAATGCATCATCCCCGACTCTTTAAAATTGCGTAAGTAAACATTTTTGGTAAAAAATGTCAAACAATTTCACCCTTAACTGGTCCCTAATCCAATGCTTATACGGTTTGCTACATATTGTTTATTGGTCATCCCGGTTTGTAAAATACATGGCCTTGAAGATTATTTTTGAAAAATACATTACATCATTAACTCATTGGTATCAAAAATCTTTAGGATGCACAATTTAAAATTAATAGTTTTTTCAATATTTCAATTTTTGTCAAAAAAAATATAGTTTTCACACTTATTTTTGAAATTACTATAGAGTGTTCAAAATAAACCAATATAATTGGATCATTTTAAATTGAAAAATCTCGATTTTATTAAGTGGCGCACCATGTATATTATTATTTTTTCTCAAAGATTTTATAAAAAACTACTATATATATATTGATTCAATGCTTTCCCTCTTTTTCCCATTCGGTTTGGGGGCGCGAAAAAATGACGATAAGAATTAACCGGTATCATACAAACATTTAAAAATTGCACCAATGTCCAAAAGCTCTCTCGGCTACAGATTTTTTCAATAAATTTAAATCAACACCCGAAAATGCTTTTGAATAACAATGTGACTAGGCTTTTGCGAGAATTTTCATTTGTTACCTTTAACCCATATTATCCCAAGCATAAAAAAAAATAAAAAAATGCTTTTTTGCTCTGAAATTATTTATTTTGTTGCATTTAAGAATACATTCAAAAAAAAACTCGAAACATACAAAAAAATACTGGTGCGTAATCAACTGGGAAAAAACGTTAAATAATGTTTTGGGGCACATAAGATGTAACATATAATTTATACGTAAATATACAAAAGAAAGTTCAAATTCGACAGAAAACAATTAAAAGTAGATTGTTTTCCAAATAGCACCTGATTTGATACAAAAAAACATCATCATCATCATCTAGTCCCATTCAGGTTCAGTAGTTGATGAATTACAGGACTGTTGAAGGACAACTGTATCATTCGGTGATGTAACTCGAAAGTTCCAACTATATCGCTTGGTTCCCTAAACTCTTGTAGATTTATGTTATCGTTCATATCTTCTTCGCCAGTCAAGGTGTCCACATCGGGTGGAATATAGACCGCGTCAATATGCTCTGTAAATATTTTTTCCAGTTATTTTTAGCATAAATTTACAAGGAATGGAATGCTATAATACATAAGAATACCAAAATGCAAATAATATTTACGACTTTCATTGTTTTTGCCGCCCCTAATTCCTTTTGAGTCAAATACTGTGGAAATGGCATATTTTACGAACTGTAACGTACACTGCACAAGGCACAAACTAAAACTAAAGAACACGCTAATTGTTTGATGTTTATTCTACATGCGCTGACTTGTCTAGACTTGCAATAACAAAAGTTTTGTTTCACAGATAAAACCAGTAAATATTAAAAAAAAATAAAGCATAATCAATGTAGTATTTCCAATGTATGTTTTCTGCGATGTAATCTACATGCTATAGACTTAACAAAAATGGCAATACAAATCCAAAATATTTTTTTTATTATTTTGGATTTACTGGAAAATGTGATACACATTTATGTACCGCTTTTGTTAACTTTTGAAGATACACATAAATTAGCGATTTTTACGGTTTTATGTCCTTTAGTCGTGATAATAATAAAATTTCTAAATGGTGAATTATTTGAAGAAGGGCCCTGTGAGATGCTAGTAGAGGTTGATGGTGTCGTTGATGATGGTCCGGCTGAAGACGGTCCTGAAGGACAGGTGTAGATAGATGGAAAACCTATTCTTCAACTCATTACCAGACTTCTTTAATTTTTTTTGTTCTCGACACTTTTCCCAAACTTTTCACCAAACTCCAACCAAAAATCTATTTTGTTGGTCGAGTCATTCAAACAATCCACAACTTCATCATTAATCTTTGGGGGAGGCAGCGTCGGGTTATTTTTAAGAATCCGTTACTGCTCTATGATCTTCTGTCTGTCTTCTTTCTTGACGCCTTTCTCCAAATAATATTGAGTCTCTTTGGACTTCAAAAATCTGTATTTACGGCCAGCGTCTCCAAAGAAACAGGACTATTTTGGTGTACAAGACGCCCCTTTTTTTTCTAGTATGAAGTTTTTATTTTTAACACCACACCAAGATTCAACAAAATATGTGAAAAATTGACAGGTTTATTTATAAAAACGTTAATTTTTAAATAAAGTTCAACGCCCTGTAAACTGAATACGAAAATTAAGAGTGGTATAATAAAAATTAATTGTGCCAATTATTTGATTCATATTTTCATTCATGGTTAGGTTGCGTTATGTAAAAACCGAAACATCAATTCGACTCTCTCGGTTATTTATTATTCCGAATATTAAAATTAATCTCAAATAACAAGTATGTATCTAACGCTTAGATTTTGTAAAATTTCAATGGTAATATTATATTTTGGCATCGTGCCATATCGTAATCACTTAATTGATTACCTTACGGTTCCATAAGAAAACGCGAATAACTAGATTTTATTTACGTCGTAAAACAGTTTATCGTTTGTTCGGAAACGTAATGTTCATTTGCGTTAAACCATTCGTCTGTCTGTACCGGACCCGTTCGGTTTTTATTGCCCGTTAATTGTTCCGGATCGTATTCGTTTTCGTCGTCCGAACTGTATAGGGGAATTGTTTGATAGTTAACCCAAAATAACTTTATCAGTGACCAAATTAGTCTACATTCTTCGTAATAATTAAATTTTGATTTGACGGAGCTGGCCGCTATTAGGTTAAAAACGACAACGCTCGCGTTGTGTGCGTTTCGAACGGCCGCGGATATTCGTTTGATTTATTAGACACCGAAAAACAATGAAGTAACGGCCTCAAGCCAGGTCAAAGACTCCTCGGCTTTGGTTATCCATTTTGAAAAAAATGTATGCGGCCGCCCGCGTTAAGGGGGTTCTCGTTCACGTTACCAGCGCTTCTCAAACTTGTGCGAGATACGAATCCGATTTGACCTGACCGCCGTATGCCTTCGGCTCTCTCGACTGGTCGCTGCCTGTACTAATGTTGAGCTGAGATTCGAACGAAAATTTCATTCGATTACTCAACTACTATCGCCAGATATTTCGAGAACCGGGTCCAAAGTATTCGATCGATTATTTAACACTTATAAAACTAGCCCGCGATAAAATTATGTCAACGTCATCTCGTCGAGAGAGTTTAACGACCTGCCTAATCGGTGCTGACAGAAAAGAAATTATTTTTAAACCAAAAATTTCAATTGAAATCAAATATGAAATACTTACATTGTTATGGGAACTTACGAGCAAATATGGGGAAATACGGAGAAATATTAGGAAATACACGGCAATATTTAGGAAATAAAGCGGAAATCCCTGAGAATAATATTGGATTCTAATACGAGCCCACGAATATTTTAGAGTATAGAGTAAGAAAAATCTTTTAATTCTTATTATCAACATAGAAAGACTCTTGCAAAACAAAAGTCAAATATTGACTTTTAAACTTTAAATTCTTGCCTAAAGTTGGAAAAAAATAAAATTAATTATTTTATGATCCATGTCCATATCAATCTACAAACCTAATGCGCGCCTGTTCTTAACAAGTCCCGCTTCATGCCAAAATAAATTTGCAATTTACAAGAATATTTGTATATTAAACATACAGGGTGTCTTCAAAATGTATCTGGCTTAAAATTAACAAGAGGCGATGACTATAGCTCGTAAAGACGTGAGGAATAAGAACGATTAACAAAAACTCAATAAAAATACTTCTAAAGATATTTACTTTTATGATGGACAAAAACAGTATTTATTACAATTTACAAGGTATTTATATTTGTTTGTCCAAAAGTTTTAAATTCTTGTCCTCTCATGTTTTAAATTAGAAAAGATATATCGAGATACGGCTTTCACTTTCGTGTTAGGCCCTCACTGTGTTATAAAAATAAATCATATTGCTGTATTACTCATTTGTAGCTATGTACGAAAACGCCCTCTTGTGCCGTGTTGTTTAAATCCGTTAAGGTATATTGTTGCTGATAATTATTTGCGAACTCGTTAGTACACTCCCCGCCAGTTTCCGTAAAGAGATAAAGCAAAGAGCGTCGAACTTACCGCTGTTTTAAAATTACTTGCATTTTAGCTGTTTGGTTCGTGAAAACTTTGTTAAAAACGTTTTGCTAGCGAATATTTTACTACTATTTTCTCTCGGTTTTGGAGATATGGCCAACGTCTTTTGTTAATTGTAAACCCGGTGCTTTTTGAAGCCACCCTGTATTTCCAACCAAATTTATTTTCTCACTAAGCGGGACTTTTAAGTTAAAGTTAATAATTAATAATGTTCCCCCATTTACCGAAAACTTCGAAAGACACGGTCGGATTAGGTAAATTTATTTCTTTTTTAGAAGTGTTAATAAAATAATAGAAAATAATTGGAATTGTACAAAGACAGAAGAAAATGTTTTGATGCAGCGAAATATATTTTGGGTCTCATTCTACATGTATGTTATAACAGTAACTTAATTTGTTACTTATAAATGAATATTTTGTGTTATTATTTTTGAATTAACTTTTTGTAAGTAATTTAGATGTAATTTAAAGAAAAAATAGGTAAAAAAATCTTTTTTTAAAATACATAAAGCTTGAAAATAATTAAAAAACGTTTCACCATACTATAGTCTCTTCGTGCAAAAGAACGTGGCTAAAAATATTGCATAAAAAATACTAAATATAAATAAAGATCCGCCGTCTATTTTTCGTTCTTAGTCGAGTCCTTAACATTGTAACGGTGCAATGGCTTCCGCGTCAATAAGAAGAAACAAAGTGTGGCATATATGGCTAGTCATATAAATTACAACCTGTACTCGATATCGAAAACGTTGTAACTTGATACTAATATTTACACGGTCACTTTAACAGGTCAGCTTGGCGGCGTAAAATTTCAAAAATTTATTGGCGGGTAATTTGTTACACACTGGTTTTGATATTATTACAGGGAACGTTCATATTAAACAGTCGAATTTATGGCAGTTTTTGGCCCTTTAAGAGTAGTTGCATATTTGAAAACAATGTCGCCATGGCCAGACTTCAAATTTAAATTTTAGATGTTTCCTTTTTAAGTTACAGGCGGCAAAGAGCCTTATGATCGGAAAGTGAAATTTTCTTTTTTTTTTTCAATCGAATGTTAAACGAACACGCAAATGCCACACAATGGTAATAAATTAACAAGCTTATTATCTTTCGAAATATACGAAGGTCTGGTATTTATAGTGAAGGAGATGCAAAATGCCAGTAATATACGTCATTGAGTCTGCAATTCATTTACTTTTTCGACAATAAAATTCGCACCCGAGGCAATTAAGATCAACTTTGGCTATATTTCGGTATGATTTGTTTTAATGGTTATAAGATTGTAATTTATCAAACTCAAAATATATAGCGAATAAGTTCGAGTTGAGATAGAACTAACTGTATGCATATATTTCGGACAAGTGATCATATTTTTTTTGCCATTATTTCTGGTGGGTTAAGAAAAAAAAATAGGTTTTCGTTTGCGTTGGCATGTAAAATAATAAACGGACGGCTATCGTAAATGCACCAACCGTGGAACGAATTGTTTGTTAAACGGTTTGGTTTTGTTTTTTTTTTTTAAATAAATGTCCAAACCGCAATTAAGCTCGGGTTTCGAAGAAAAACTATCCACAAGTTGGGTGTTTTATGTTTAGAAAAAGGTAAAGATTGAATTTTCTTCAATTTCACGAGCTGTCACAGTATACGTTGTTGATAATTGTTTGCATTACGCGTAACTGTAACTGTTGTCCTTCGGATAGTCGGTTATTTTTTAAGTTACCGTAAATCGCTCGAAATTTAAAAACAACCGCCGTTCCCTCGTGAGGGGCATAAGTTGCAGAAATTATATGCGACGTAGGCGTGAGAATACAGCCACAAACTAGATCAAGATGTATTTAAAATAGGTGTAGATTTTAAACTTTACGACTATTCAATAGCGCATAATTCGTAGATGGAGTTGTACTTTCTACGGAACTATGTAGGTTAGAAAATCCATATAGCCTCGGTCTATTGTTGCTCCGTTACAAAACCAATAAACAGTCGGGCAATATAACACGCTGATTTTCCTTTTTTGTTGTTTAAATGATCGGGGTTCATTGTTGACCCGCTCATTTATTAAGTAGCAAGGTTTGTCGTAAAACGTACTCGAACAGGGAACGGAAATTGGATAGTGCGACTAAAAATAATTATAAAAGGATGGAGACTGCAAAAAGGATCATTTTTTGTTCATTTTTGAAAAGGTTAACGAATGACCTTTTTTAAAAGTAGACCACGTTGTGTTCGGAAGTGACTATCGATTGTGAATTTTTCAACAATTTTTGTGGTTCTTGTTCAGATCTACAATATAAAATCATAGTTGTGGAAAAAGAGTTCTAAAAATGTATTACTTCTGCTCGTTGATTGGAAAAATGTATTAGTCGTTGTGTAATTTATTTAATGAATAATTTGCGGTGGTGTACATCGCTTTGTGTTTATCTCTCTCTTACAGTTCCGGGAAATTTGCATAATTCCGTAGTTTGGTATGCTAGATTTTGAGTCATTCGTATAAAAAATAAGATGTGCGCCTCGCTTGTTTCCCATTTTCTCTAGCTCAACAGATTATTAAAGCAAAATGGAATAAATTGTGTATATTGTTACAGGTCAGATGAAGACGACCCGAGTGGTAGCAAGTATCCAAGAATGGAAGACGATAGTATTCAGGACAAAGAACGTTTTGCAAGGTATCTATCAATTCTTTCAAATAAAATTTTCGTTTTGCACAAAAGCCTCTCCGCCGCGCAATTTTCGCGAATATTGCGACGTACTTATCAAATACAAATTTGTTTTTTTTTTTTCAATTTCCCACGATCTGAAAGTACTCCATTCGATGTAGCTACAAGATTTAAATTGCTGCCTGTATATGGTGGACTTTTAGTTTTTTCCCACAGTGATTTAAAAGATCTTCCCGATAATATGTACGGAACGTATTCGCGGTGCATAATAATATGTTGGCTCTTCGGGCTCCCTAGTTTTAAAAATTACGTAATTGCGGGTTCATTTTGTTAAAACATTGAAATTAATAGCCCACGATGTTCGGCCGATATATTCAAATTTCGTTTTCTTTTTTTTCTTTTTCTGTTATTTCGACTTAATGCGGCCGTACGTAGTATCTATATCAACGTGTCATGTAAGCTTTCCGACCGTCCTACGTGAATCATAATGAGCTGTTATGCTAATTCTACGACGTTATAGTTCGTAATTGCGGAAAGAATTTCGACACGAATTTAGAGATGTCGACGGTGAAGTGGCACACGAACCCGTTTTGACAGTTTTAAACTGTTCGCGCGTTTTGCGGCAAAAATTTCGTTGACATTTCGGTGGCCAAGTGGTTTTAAGGAAATAAATCAATCAATATTTGGCAGATAAAATTAAAGTGTAAATCGGCGCAAAGCGTTTGTTTTCATAAACTTATAAGTTTAACCGCAATGAAAAATGTAAATAAAGCCGACAGATGACTGTTTTAAAATTTTAAATATAACTTTATGAGATAGTAGCAGGAAGCAACTTCTAGAACCTTCTATGGGCAAGGACCTCCATTCCTTCATCGTAAGTCTAATAATTGCAGATGAAACTTTCGCCTCCTAAATATATTATTATAAAAAGTGGCATTGGACAATTTGTTACCTTTTCCCCTAATAATGGGTATTAAGGGCTTCTCTTTCTCTCCACAGCTTTACTCACAATATTTCTCCCACCTCTCTTCGTATATTTTCCTGTTTCTACTCCTTTTCTCTCTCCACCCTCCGTTTTTCCCTTTCATTCCATCTCTTCCTCTCACTGTTTCTCCCCCCTCTCTCCTGTGTCACTCTCTCTATTCATCGTACTTTTTGTCATCACCTTTTACACCTCTCCTTTATTCATTCATTATCATCATTTCCATTCGACAGGTCTCTTTCAATTACCCTTCCTCTCCTCTGTTTTTATTGCATCTCGGCTCTCTTCTTGGCGCATCGGGAACTTAGTTATCGTATTCGAGATGGGTTTTCCCCCCTGATTGCGGGGCGCGATGCTTCGGTTTCGCGGGCCGTTACGAACGAAGAAAGAAGAAGAGAAGCGAAAGGTGTCCGTCGATCCGCGAGGGCGCGGGCGCGGGCGGGGCCTCCGGCTCGGCGGCAGCGTGGGAACGGTCGCGTTCTATGTCCCAGCACTGCGCCCCCCTCGGGCGGTCACGACTGCTCGGGAACACGACCGGCGGCTCGGACGCCGCCGCCGGTCCGCTTTTCGATGGATGCTCCCTTTTAATATCGGCCACGGGCCAAGGAAGCGCAAATATGCACATTTTTTTCAAATTTCAAATTTCCACAAATATTCGTTACGGTCCATCTCAGGCAAGATCTACTTAATGCGGAATAAACATCTGTTGGGATGGGTTTTAAGACGGTCCTGTGAAGGTCTGGGGTTAAGGTACTGCAAAATAAGTGCACTATATTTTTGGTCGTATTATAACACCTCCTTTATTCCCTTTAATCGTCAATAATCCGATTCGGTTTTTTTTATCGTTAAACAGTAAAGTACAAATGCGATTTATTCAATAACCGTTCGTCGATTCGATTGTTGCGAATGTGAACGGGTGAGTTTCGATGAGCGAGAGAGAGTAAAAACAGCCGGTAAAGTACACAATTTAACGCGGTCTTTCGGTATACATTCTGTAGAAAATCGCGCTACGGAACCGTAAACGTTATGAACTTGTACGTTTCTATGAAATTAATTTAAAAAAAAAAAACTCCGCTGAATTGGAGTACGGCAAAATCCATGGCGAATTCTTTTGCGGTCGATTCGTAACGTAACGGGTCAATAAATTCAAGGATTGAGGCCTATTTCTTTTTTTTTTAATAACGGGATGCGATAAAAAAAAACATTTTGGAATCGATTTGATGCACACACACACCCACACATACATTTATTGCGAGACTAAAACCATGTTTTCACGGCGGGTCCACCGGGCCGGTAATAATTGTGCGATTCTCTTAGGAAATAACACAATTGAAGTGAATAATCAATAATTGAGTCGAATTGAGGTAAGGTTAAATCGCAATGATTATGTGGGGGACAACAGACGTGAGACTGGAGAACCTCGGATATCAGTGGCGGATTTAAAGCAATAAAAGTGTAATTCGTAAAACAATATATATGATTTTTAATTGTCGTTGAAGATTAAACATTTCTAAATCAACATCATCGAAGGATTACAGCAAAAAAAAAACTTTGGACTGCAATATTTTTTTTACTCTTTTGGTTGAGTTGGAAGGGTATTGCAGTCTATCTTTAAGTGTAATGCCTGATGCTAATTTCCTATTTATTATGTTGTTAATAGTCAACACGTACAATTTGTTGCTTGACCAATTTTTGTCATTTGAGTTTCAATAATAACAATTCGGTTTCAATTCTTACGTTACATTTCCACTGTTTAGCGGCATCTTATTATTGTTTACACTTGATAACGGGTAGCGAAACGTTGTGTAAGTTAAAAATAAAGACAATGGAAGTTCGACATCATTTTAGTATTTCTATCGTATCATTGATTATATAAATATTGTTACCCGCGCACGACACTGGCATCGCATCGGGATGTTCAAAGTAAGGCCAGAGATCAGTTAATAGATCTTCAGTCGCCGCAGCGGAGATTACAGAGAGACACATAATCACCCCCGGCCAAATTCCTATTATTTTGTACTAAGCACCCCCTCATTACCGTATCGCAATTATGTATCAGACCCATGGTTTCGTACTGAACGGAATGGGACTTTTTAGTTGTGGATAGATTTGGAAAATTTACGTAATACGTCATTATTTATGATTACACTAGAAGCTGGTAGAATTTTAAAGTGCTTCAATAATAAAAAAATATATATTTAGACAGGGATTTGGGTATATATAGAGACGGCCCACGCTATCGCCGCGTTTTTGCATAAGTTTATGGATCATTTTTTTTGCGAAATTCAATCAGGTAAAGTATCTCGCGTAAACGACTATGGTTAATTTATTAAAACTGACAAGAGGATTTTTGTATCTCGACATTTGTGGGGGACGTTATCATCTACTTATATGTCGACCCCCGAAAACAATTTCCATATACATGTAGTTTTTCGTGTGTTTTATTTTCAAATAACATAATGAGCTTTTAAGGCTTTAAGAAGTTCTTGAAATTACATATGCGCGGCGGAGGTGTACGAGTGTGTTGTTTTTTACAAGTCATGGCCGCGTTAAAAAAAAAAATAAATTCATGAGTTTCAGCGTTAAACGTTAATTCTAACGGTAAGTTTATGATTTCACACGCCGATGATTTCGCAGTAACTACATTAATCAAATCACCTCTGTTTTGTTATGAACGTACTAGGCAAAATATTTGTTACAAATAACGCCACGGGGTTGCGTTTTCTTTTTTTCGTTATTATCGCGTTAATTAAATTTAAACGATGAGTTAGGTGTATTGCTTAGTTTTCTTCGCTTATTTTATTATTATTATTATTATTATTATTATTATTATTATTATTATTATTCATTTCATTTTGTGTTTGTATCAGTAGAAAGCTATTTGCTTTTTTTTCTTTTTTCTTTTTTTTGTGTTCAAACACTTCTAGTAAGCTTCTATAATAATTATTTAAAGGATACGGTACGTTCTACTCTTCCTTTCTCGGAAATCTCAGAAAATGACGTTCCTACCATAATTTCAAGTGTCAAAAGTACTTCCATTGGATTAGATAATATTAAAATTTTAACAATCAAATTGTGTGTACCTTTTCTCTTGCTTTATGTTACTCATGTCATACATTTTTGTTTAAAAAACTCTGTTTTCCCAACAGAGTGGAAAAATGGTCATAACTGCTCCACAGCTCTGGCAACAATTACTGATGATTTACTATCGGCTACAGATAAAAATAAACTAAAAACTCTTATTATGTTAGATTATAGTAAGGCATTTGACACTCTCAATCATAGTATCTTGAATTCAATATTGAACTATGTAGGACTGACGCATTTTGATAGCAAATTATCTCGATCATAGATCACAGGTTGTGACTTATGCAGGAAAAACTTCTATTTCATTAAATATTACAGCCGGTGTACCTCAAGGTTCTATTCTAGGCCCCCTCCTTTTCTTCAAACTATGTGTCGGACTTCCCTTCTATTTTTCAGTCATGTACCCAACATTTTTACGCTGATGACACGCAGCTTTACCTGTCGTTTAGTCCCGATGAAAGCATTCAAACTCTTGATTCCCTTAATTATGATATTGAAAATTTAAACGAATTCTCCAAAAAACACTCCTTGCAATTCAATCCAAATAAATGATATTTGGCAGGAAGATTGAAATAAAAGATTTTGAAAATACGCTCAAACTCGATATTTTAATACAAGGTGAGGCAGTTAAATTCTATGAAAAAAAAAACGAACATTTTATAACCATATTAACACGTATAATTTTTTTGTTGTTGTCAAATTCCTTATTTTCCTTATGTTTATATAATTGTTGAATAATTGTCTACCGCCTCCAGATTATGTAACCAAAAACTTTGTCGTTCGTACGTGTCACTTTATTATTATTCGAGTTATTAGCTTTTGTCTTTCGTGTTATTATAATTTCTTTTTTGAATTTGTTAAAACTTATATGGTAATTTTGCTCTTGCGTTCATCCTCTTGATTGGGTTAGATGTAAGAACAGACTTGCAGTTATCTCGCCCTTCTTTTTTGAATAAAGGCCTTTATTATTATTATTATTATTATTATTATTTCTTAGTTGCGCGAATGTTTGCGCCAGTTTTGCAGGATATCAATTTTCCATTCCTAGACACTATGACGATAATGATGATGATATTATCGGTCTTTATTTTTCATGGGTCAAAGTCATAAAGTAACGGCGTGGCTCGCGTAATTTGTTGGGTCGTTTTCAGCGGACGTTAGCCATTATTACTGAATCTTAAAAAGATAACCGCAATGAGCCCCTGAGAACCACCGCCATTTATGTCATGTAGTTCACTAGCAGCGATTTGTTGACTCGTCACAACCTCGCAATTCAATTTGGTTCCGTTTTCTTTTCTGTTTCAAACGGATTTAGCGGAATATTCGTCTTTCACGGGAGAGTTTTGTGTAAAACGAACGTTATATATAGAACGCATTTGCGTCGATGAACGAACGCGGTGTGACAAATGTTGTAATGACCGTTGGCTTTTCTTTGCGACTTACTGTAGGGAGAATCATTGCGAAATCGAACGGCGGAGACGGAATAAGATGACGGCGTATATTACAGAGTTGTCGGATATGGTACCAACATGCAGCGCGTTGGCCAGAAAACCGGACAAGTTGACCATTTTGCGAATGGCCGTAGCCCACATGAAAAATCTCAGAGGTACGTTGTTTTTCGGTTCATTTGGTTTGGTCAAAGGTTGTACGTATTGTTGCGCGAATAAAAACGCGGTCTAGATAACGCGGATCGCCGTTTAATTTGATAGAGAACCTCTGAATCGGATTAAATAATAAGAACATTAATTCTGGTTAGCGAAGAGTAGGCATTCTGTAGGCTATAACTAACGATCGATAGCATCGCAGCAAGCAAAACCAAAAGACGGCTGTTGAGACCAGACCTCCGTTACAAAGCTCGTCGTCGGTGGTACCAGAGGTGGCTTGGTAACTTTTGCGTGCGTTCTTTATTGGAAAGATTTCTTTGCCGTATATGAACGATTTGAGTTATATATTCGTAACCGTTACACCCGATTTGGGATCCGGAACGCCTGTACCAAGTGAATTATTGCGCGTGACGTTGGATACCGTTTCTGCAGTTTTTGAAAGAATTTACATTAATTTTTTTTAAACCTCGCTTAAAAACATATGTGGTAGTGCTAGAAATGCATTTTTTATAATATTCATTTATTGCGAGGCACGGCAAACCGAGTGATCTTTTTTTTTTCAATCCAAATCTTTATTATCATCTTGGTAATTGACCGTGTGTGTGGCTTAATGTTTTGTATGTGTGTGTGGGCGCTGCTTTTTGAATTAATCTTTAATTAATCAAAACTAGTTATTTACTTTTTTTATAATATATGTGTCTACTTCTCTGTCTATTTATATTAATGTTTGTCCGTCATTCCCTCTGTTTGTGTCTACCTGTGTGTGAATCTCTTTCGATATCCCGGTTAATCTATGTCAAAAACGTTAAGCAAAATTACTGCAAAACCATCATACATTTTTTGAGAATGACGTCCGAGAACTTCTTTTGAGGTGGATTTTAAGACCGTCTTGAGAGAGAAAGACTTCTAAGACGACTTGTGAGAGTCTGTCGGTGAATGTCTGCCTGGCTCTGTGTCTTGTCAAGCAAATCAACAAAGATCATTAACAACACTAACAAAAATTTCAGCAAAACTACTGCAAAAACCCTAAAAAACAAAAACCTTTTAAACATCAGTATTTTTGAAAGTAAAATTGAACATCGCCAGGTCGGTTCTAAATAATGGCCGCATGGAAAAGGTGCTGTAGCTGCATGTCTAATCTGTCTGTATATCTCTGTGACAGTATTATGAGGTTAACTTGTGAGAATCACATGTGAGAATATCTTGTAAGATTAAGTTATGAAAATGTCTTATAGTTTTGTGAGAGCCTCTCGTGAGAATGACTTGTCATGGTCAACATTATCAATTTTTAGAGCAAAATTGCAAAGATGTCTTTGTGATGGTCTGTGAGTATATCATTTTCTGAGAACGACTTTTCATGTCAACATCATCAGCTTTTCGAAATCATCAATTTGTAGAATTGGCCGAATCACGACAGTCACTTAAATAGACGCGAAAGTAAATTACATAATGTCTAAATAATGGCCGCAATGAAAAGGTGCTAGTTTTGCGTCTTGCGGAGTCTTTTGTAAGGATATTCTGCGAGAGTATTGCGAGAGTGTCTTTTTATGATAGATAGCCGTGGGGATATCATATTATGAGAATGTTTTGTGAGAACGACTTGTCATGTCTAAATCACCAATCATACATTTGTAGACAGTAGAGGGTTTTACATTTTACGAAGATCTCTGTGAGGTGTCTGGTGAGGATTTTATATTTTACGAAGATGTCTGTGATGTGTCTGGCGAGGGTTTTATTTTGCGAAGATGCCTGTGAGGTGCCTGCTGAGGCTTATATAATGTGTAAGGTGTCTGGTGAGGCTTTTATTTTGAGACGATGCCTGTGGGGTGTCTGGTCAGGGTTTTATATTTTGCGACGATGCCCATGAGGTGTCTGGTGATGTCTGAAGATGTCTGGTGAGTGCTTTACATTTTACGAAGATCTCTGTGAGGTGTCTGGTGAGGACTTTATATTTTACTAAGATGTCTGTGAGGTGTCTGGTGATGACTTTATATTTGACGGCGATGTCTGTGAAGTGTCTGGTGAGGATTTTATATTGCGAAGATGCCTGTGAGGTGTCTGCTAAGTAATAGTTGTCTGGTGAAAATTTTATATTTTGCGAAGTCTGTGAGGTGTCTGTGCCTCATGAAGTACGCTCCCAAGAAACTCTCGCAAGACACCTTCATGAGTCACATTCACAAGACTCTCACAGAACACCCTCACAAGACACTCTCTGAACAAACTCTCAGAGAACACACTCACAAGTGCACACTCTCAGAAGAGACTCTCACAAGACACCGAAATAAAATTGTTGCCAAACACTCTCACAAGGCGGTCGCACAAGACATTCTAACAATGCGTCCTCATTCTAACAAGATACACTCACGAGGCTTTTTCCAAAATCATTTTCCCAAGATACTCCCAGGTGTTCTTCACAGGTGCTCTCACACAAGAGATCCTCATAGGACTTTTCGCAACACATTCTCACAACAAATTTATTCTCTCACTCTTACTCACTCTCCCCTTTGTCTCTTTTTTCCTGAGTTGGTTTACCCTACGCCTCTCTCTCAACTAGGTTTGAGTCTTCCCGGTGTTTGTCTCTTTCCTGAATCCGTCTCTTACCTACGTCTGAATCTCCGTCTATCTCTTGTATCGCTTAAGCACGCGCTCCTGTCTCTCACCTATGCCTTAAGTCTCCATTCTACAAATTCTTGTATTTGAAACTAACCAAAACTAAACATAGTCTGCTTCGCGTTCAGAACGTTGCGTTTTGCTGTTGTTGAAAACTATTTGGCTGTCTATTTAGGTCACTGTATTAAAATCAGTTCTGTAAAGTATATCGTAAAAGCGCAGGTAGAGGTTTGAATTATGCCAGGAAATTTGAATATTATATAATATAGAAATAACTCAAGCAGCTTACCTTCTATCTTCTTTGTCCTCTTCCAGAGGAGGAATTATCCTGCGGGAAGATACCCACGGATGAAACAGTCAGTGTTGGAAAATCCTACCTGCGCGCAAACGGTAAAGTGCCGGACAAGAAGTCTTGCATGCTCCCTCACCTGAAATTAATAAGTCAATTTCAAAAAAGTAAAAAGTCGTTTGCAATTTTGTAAAATTTAATGTTTTTCGACTTAGAATGCGTTGAAAATATTTCAAACATTTTAAATACGGCCAGCCAATCCCCACGGAAATTGGCGTCGTCCTCGACTTTTATTGGCGAGTACAATAACAAAACCCGTGATAGTAAATTCCTATTGGCTATTTCCATATCAGTAAATTAATTAATTAAAAGCCCAAACGGATAGTTCACAGCAACAGAGTGTCTACGGCGCCAAAAATAACCCGCAAAGAATGTCATTTAGATCAGAATACTGTTCTCGCTTCATTTTTATGCGCGATGCGTTTTGCATATCCGATACGTTCTTCTAAGAACGCAAGTAAAAAAATTTATTTAAAATAAAATACCTGCTTGAAATATTAAAGACGATTTGTGTTGAGTAATTAGCGTGTCAAGGCATTTTGTGATGTTGAGGAATACGCCGCTGGAGAATAAACAATGAAAATAATATGTTTTGTTTTGTAAGTTTGGCGTACATCCCGTGATTTCAACGAAAATAAAGGGTGTATTTGTACTTGCCAATATATATTTTTAGAGAGAGTAAATAAATGCTAATTACAACTGAATCAATCATCATTATAGCGTTCACGTACGTGTTCAAACATAGATTTTTCCAGGCACCGGGAACACCAGCGCCGACGGAACATATAAACCGTCATTTCTCACCGACCAAGAACTCAAACACCTGATACTGGAAGCAGCGGATGGATTCTTATTCGTTGTCAGCTGCGATACGGGTCGAGTTATATACGTTTCGGATTCCGTGGCACCAGTTCTAAACTATTCTCAGACCGATTGGTACGGCTCGTGTATCTACGACAATATTCACCCGGAAGACGTCGAAAAGGTTAGGGAACAATTGTCGACGCAGGAACCGCAAAATACGGGTCGAATACTGGATTTGAAGAGCGGCACGGTCAAAAAAGAGGGACATCAATGTAAGTAGATAAATGACATTTATTCATGAAACGACTCGAACGGGATTTGTTCATTTCAGCGTCGATGAGGTTGTGCATGGGGACGCGGCGAGGTTTTATATGTCGCATGAAAATAGGAAATATGTCGCCCGAAAGCATGGCCGTGGGGCATTTAAATCGCCTTAAACAAAGAAATAGCTTAGGACCAGGACGCGATGGTCAAAACTATGCCGTCGTTCATTGTACCGGTTATATTAAAAACTGGCCCCCGACAGGTTAGTTTTGCAGATAATTTCATATGAAATTACTTTCATATCGAATGCTCTGTAATAATAGTCGATAATAAATATTTGGAAATATCAGATATGTTCGCAGGGGTTCAAATAGACAGACAAACGGAAGACGATATGCACGCGTCCCATTGTAGTTTGGTGGCCATAGGGCGACTGCAAGTGACATCGACGCCAAATACGAGCGACATGTCCGGCTCGACCAGCAACGCCGAATTCATATCGAGGCATTCGACGGAGGGTGGCAAATTTACCTTCGTCGACCAGAGGGTGATGGGATTACTCGGTTATTCGCCGCCCGAACTGTTGGGCAAAAGCTGTTTCGATTTCTTCCATCCCGAAGATCAGACACATATGAAGGACAGTTTCGAACAAGGTAACTATAGTTATTCCACCGCGTAACCAACTCGCACGCTTTTTAATGACCGTCGTCATCGTCCTTTCAGTTTTGAAGCTCAAGGGACAAGTGTTGTCGGTGATGTATCGATTCAGGGCCAAAAACCGAGAGTGGGTGTGGCTGCGAACGAGCGCGTTTTCCTTTTTAAATCCTTATACAGACGACGTCGAATACATAGTCTGCACCAACACGACGGCGAAATCGTTGCATTCGAGTGGCGAGAGCGGCACCGAAACGACGAGCGAACAAGTCGGCTACCAACAGCCGGGACTGGATTACAGGCGCGACGCCGGTCTCTACACCCACATGTTACCGTCACAGCACATACAAAACGAGTACCTTCCCATGTCGACCGATCGGACAGAAGATGGACGATTCCCGCGTTTACTAGCGGATCCCCAACAAGCGGCCGCTCAACGTCCCGCTAGCGGCCAAAACGTTTACACCAACTACGAAACGACGCAATCCCCGATCGGCTACGGCTCGCCATCGCAAACCCCAGCTACTACGGGAAACGCGGGCGTTTTGGCACGTCTCAACAAAGGTGGTGGAAGTACGACTAGTCCGACACCGGCGGCCGCGCCGTGGAGTCTAAGACAGGCTCAACCGGCGCCCGACGGATATCAGTACAATCAGCCGAGCCCGAGATCGCCGGGACCCACTTACACTCAGCTAAGCGGAGGTTCGCGATCCGCATCGGGCGGACCTCCCCCGACGGCATCCTACCAATGGACCAGTTGGCAAGGAGCGGCTCAAACGTCTGAGGCCGGACCAGGATCGAGCGGTTCGGGACCTCCCACTCAGCCGCAACACGAGTTATCGGACATGTTACAAATGTTGGATGGAGGCGGGGCCGCCACGTTCGGGGATTTGAACATGTTCGATCCCACTTTTGAATAACTTATAAATAAACCTATATATATATATATATATATATTTTTGTATAAAACCCAGTGTAATATAAACACGATTCGCTTGCGAGGACACGTATGGTGTTAGTTTATTTAAGTGTTTGCCGAGACTCGCACGGATAAGTTTGAAACGGGACATTTTTTTCCAAAAGTGACTGTAAGTGTTGTGGCGTCCAGAATGTATAATATCTTATACTCACATTAATTGTCAAGTAGTAACTATATCCATTTATTTATAAGAAATTGTTAAGATGTATAAAATTGTAAGGCGCGGTTTCGTTCCAAGTTTTGAACGTGTTCGAAATGTTTTTGTACATGAACGCCTCGGGATTTGCAATGCGATGCAAATACTCATTAATATATCTTGTAAGATAACAGTAATGTTCTTCTCCCTTTTTTTTATGAATCACCTTGGTTTCCACAAGTTGTACGCGATCGATATTTTTGTAATTTCCTCGATTTTTCGTTTCGTTGGGCAATTATAAGTTTTTGAACATCAAAACTACAACTTAAAGTCAATAAATCACCATTGAGAACTTACGTATTCTTATTGACACCAATTTCCAAAATTGTCTACGGTATAGTGAAAAAGTGTTTCTTCATTAATAGAACGGAAGATAAGTTGAAACTTCTACAGTCTAGGAAAGAAGACAGACCTCAGTCAGGATCTCATATTTTCTACGGCTATATTATTAGCATTACCATGAAAAGCAAATGAACAATGAAATGGAACCTACAAACATTTTTATAAGAAACGAAATCTACTAACGTGAACTTAAAACAAATGAAAATAATTCTTATTAATAAAAGATTCTTTCTATATATCCTCCATTTTGGGCAGTACATGGAGTGCATGCAGTCTGGATGCACTAGGCCTTTAAGAGTACCCCCCGAAAAAAGTTTTCTTGAAGATACCGCTGAGGATTTAAATTACCTTCAAAAAATGCGGAGCGTACAATTTTGTTTTTCGAAATCATGTTAATTTCAATCGCCTTTTTCGTGTTACTTTCGGAAAATCGATGAAACAGCGTCGAAAAAAAAAATTTTTTTTTGTCTGTTCCTGGACTTTTCCGACAATAACTTCCGAACGGTTTGAGAGAGACGGTTAAAATTTTGCTGTTTTTTAACAGGGTGCGCAGGATTTCTAAAAATGACCCTAATGAAACCTTAGCGACCATGTTTTTCTTTTTTTTAATTTTCGGCTGTATATAAGTGTTGAAAATTTGAATCTATCAAATTGAAATTTTGCGTATAGGGCTTGCATTTCTAATGGAACCTGTCGAGATTGGGGGGGCTGGCGAGTCGGGAAGTGTTTTGAAAAATTTGAAAATCACGTTTGCAGGGGCCCAAGTAAAAAGATTGTGAACGAGAATATTCGCGAAATTAAATTATAGAAAACTTTATTCCTTATAATTTTAAAAAATGTACAGGATATGACCGGTATGCGCAAAAAAACTGAAAATTGGGGTCCCTTTATAATGTTAATTGACCATAATTTCAAGGCTGTGCTTCAGTTGTCAGTTTCTTTCACATTTCTATATAGCCCGTCCGGACAGCTAAAACTTTTGTATTTAACAGGGTGTTCGGAATATTTTGTGCTATAGTTTAAAAAATCATATATGTTTCAAATATTTACTCATTGACTTCAAATTTGGCAAGGAAGTAAAAGTCAGTACGCATATCTAAACAGTAGAAATTGAGCATAATGAAATGTTATCAAATATATTTTTTAAAAATTTGAAAAATTTTCTTTGATTTTGTCTTTCAGAAAAACACGATTTTCTCAAAAAATGTTCAATCGATCGGCAAAATTTTAGAGCCAAAAAATGCGGGAGATCTGGCGCTATGACTTTTATTTTAGGCATTTTATCAATTATATACAGGGATTTCCAATTGTGGAAAAAAATCTAAAAGACCGTGAAAATTGTACTTTTTGGGAATAAATTATTAACCGCAAATCATAATTCGTAAAAAATATGGCCAATCGGTTCAAATAGGGTGTTCAAGATATTTCGTACTCTATTAATAAATGTAACAAATGTCTTCAGTTTGTATCGACTTCAAATTTACAAGAGGTATAAAAGTCAAATATCGTCAAGTATTTTTTAAAAATTTTTTGGTTATTTTGGCGTCCAGAAAAAAATATTTTCTCGAAAACTATTAATCCTATCGTCAAAATTCTTTAACCAAGAGACGCGGAAAATCCGGTATTATAACTTTTATATCAAACATTTTTTCGCTTATATACAGGGTTTTTTAATTATGGACAAAAATCTAAAAGATTCGTAAAAAATATTTCTAATTTCTCCAAACAGTATTATAGGCCGCATAGAGAGCTACAATTTTTGTATTTACGGTTTTCAGCTATTACTTACACTGTTCCGTTTAATATTTGCAACAATTCAAACGAAAATCACCATTCCTCGCCCACAATCTAGACGTCATGACGTCAGTTATTATTACTATACTGCATGCTTTCAGCATTTTAAGTATTTTCTCGAAAACTATTTAATCTATTGGAAAAATTCATATACCAGGAAACGTTGGGAGCTACAGGGCTATAACATCTATTTCCAACATTGTTCGGATTATATACAAGATATGTTTATGAACAAAAAATCTAAAGGATCCCAAAAACATCTGTTTTTATGGGTAAATTATTGGCTATAATTGAAAAACTGTTAAAGATGGGATAATTTGATTTGAATAGTATCGTAAATTGTGTGGAGGGATTTTTTCAGGTTTGGTCCACCATACCGGGTGAGCGAGATATTTGAAAAAATATCATTGGAAATCGTTATTTGCCTTTGAAGTTCGGCGAGACGTGAAAGTCACTTTATACGAAAGCGACTTCTTTTCGAAATATTTCTGCTATGCGCGACAAACTCGCCTGCCCCACCGACGATTTTTCGAAAGTAATCTTGTTTTCCCAGCTCCAGTAATGAGTGGTTTTTCGGTTGAATATTTTAACTGCAGGAGTGAATGAATATAGATTCGTCAGTACAAATAATAAGAATATTGCAGTGCTGCAACCTGACATTAAAACTATACTGTTCAAGTGTCCGTGCTTCGAGATATATTGATACTATAAGTGGAACGAACATAAGTTCTTTTTAACCAATCCTAAAATCCAACCTGGAGTTCTGAAACCACAAAAAAACTGATGGATTAAACGGGTTGGCTATCTTGGGTTAAAGAGGGGTATATTGTGCGACCAAAAATATAGTGCATTTATTGCATTGACGTTTTAAGTATTTTACAGTACCTTAAGTGCAGACCTTCGCTGGATCGTGGTAAAACCCATGCCAACAGATGTTTATTCTGCATTAAGTAGATCTTGCCTGAGGTGGACCGTAACGAATATTTGTAGAAACTTGAAATTTTAATTGGAAACGTAAATGGACTGGTTTAAATTTGATTAAGCATTGATGCTGCGAGGTATTTTCGAATAAGTAGAAGCGTTTATTTTAACATCAGGTGATATGAATCGTTCTAAATTGCAATATGTTCGTATATATTACGGAGGTATTTGACTGTGATCCTTCCAGTAAGTACGTATTTATGTACCTGTACGTATTTATGAATTGTTACTCTATACTAATTTTTTATGTACATGTTCCAAGAAGTGCTCGGTGAAATACTTATACCCGCTTGTTAGTGTAAATAGACAAATTCCTAGGACGGTCCTGGAATGGCTACGGGTAAGGGTCTGCTCGGTAGGGTGTTCTATAAGGACTTGCGGTTTTGGAGTAACAAACAGTAGGCAAAGTTAATCACGGCGTCGGTTGTAAAAGCACTATATTCCTGGTCGAAGTATATCCCTGCATACAATTTTACCACTAACTAGCTAACGAAGTTTTCTTATTCCGTGAGCAAAAAATGTAAAGAAATTTCATTAAACAGACCGAAGTTTAGTAAATCTAGCAACTTGTTTAAAGAGAATCTAATTATTTCTGGTGGAAATTCAAAAAAATCTAGTATTTCCATATATAATTAGCAGATGGTACTAAAACCGGTCGGCTCACATCGGTCGTCGATTTTCCGTTACCCCAAAATACAAATCATAAGTTTCCGTTGGATTATTAATCTTTCGTTGCATGCATTACAAATGCAGCCTTTGAAAAACTGTCACAATGGACCTCAATTCACTATTTTGTGCTCTCAAAACCCAGCGTAATTGTTGAAAAAGTTTTTGAATAAACGCAAATTGCTTTATTGTAGAGCGCAAAAATATGTGGAAAATCGCTATAAATCCTGTTTGCGCTATTTCTCAGTATTATTTTAAAACTTGGTGGACGTGCCAGACAGAGAACTTTAACATTTAATAAAGCATTAACAGAAGGCCGAAATATAATTCATAAAATAATAATACTGCCCATGTGAATCTCAATTTCAAAAAGGGCTTTTTGGTTTGGCTTCATACACATTATTTTATTTATGTTTGTTCCGAGTATTATCAAAAACTAAAAAACCATAAAAATTTATTAAAAAAAAAACAACCGAAACTTACAGCCAACCCACGTAGTAAAGGTAAAAAAACATACTGAAATATATAAAATTTTTCTTCATCCAACTACAGCGATGTCTATATAATTTCCCAACACAGAACACGCTCAAATGCGAGTCGAGAAAAATGGAAAATCGTTTTTCAAAAAACAAGCAAGGTAAAATCGTCAGTGGACGATGATCGGTCGAGCAATTACTCGATAAACAAATTGGAAATTGCCCCCCAGTTTTTAGCCGAGAGTTAGTTACTTACTCGCAGTTGAATCGTCGTATGGTCGAGCACCCGACAAATTCAGAATAGAACGAACCCACCGTACACGTTAGTTTTACGCCGATCCGGCTTTTCAAGTCGACAGACTTTAATTTTATGAATATTTTTAATTTTGTCAATCGATTTAATTACATGCGTGTCGTGCGAAAAACAGTTGATTTTCTTGTGCCCGGTGGGATTTATTTCCAATAGTTGTTTCCAATAATTTTTTGGTAAGTACATATTTATTTACTAAGGTGTCGATAATATTATTACTAGAGATTTTAGGCGAAAAACGTAACTATAGGGTTATAGGAAAAATTTTTTCATTAATAAATTGTTGACCACAAGATGAAAAATAAAAACTCCTCGAGTCCGCTTACGCAAATGGCGCTAAAAACAACGTAAATAAACCGCTGTTAATCAACAACTTTAGCGTAGATTTCTTCCTATTTACCTTTATTAACAAATACAGCTTGATTTATACTTCAGCAACATATTTAACATTTTTACCCGGAAAATACTAAGCCGCAATGCGGAAACAATTCCGATAAATAAATAATTAGAAAGCAATATTGCATCTCTAAAATATAAAGAAAAACATCTGAAATGTCAAAGAAACACTGAATACTTACATGACACCACGAAAATATTTATATTTCATTTGAAATTAACACGTTGTGAAATCACCGATCGGTAGATCCAACATTTATTTTCGTTGTATTTGAAAATGAGAAAGTATGATTGACCTCTCACCCGAATTAAAGAATACGTGGAATTTTCCCGTTTCCTTAATGCACTCCTAATGCTTTAAGAAACGATCCGCCTTTCTCTAATTTTTGCAAAGGCACAATGTAAATATTACGCAGCCTTAAACAGCAGTAAAAATAATATAATTAAAGCATTTTTCATATAACGCACTCAAGGTGGAGAAGCGGCAAATCCTTGAATAAGCGGCAGTAAAATGAGAAGAATCAAAACGAGATAGGTAAAAAAATATTGCCAAACCGGTAATCATCCGGCTTGATCAACTAAAGTTGCTTTATTTACCGTGCCAACAACGAGAAGCGAAATCCAAACTCAAAACACTTTTTGGCGTTACGCGTTTAAAAAATTTAATCTACAAAGCGAACGCGAAAAACGACTTTCATCCCGATAAAACGTCACAATCGCAGGAAAGGTCATCATTACCTTGAAACTATTATCGTCTTCAATTTTATTTCGCTTAAAGCGTTTCCATTCTGCTGGGAAAAGAACAGAGAGGAGAGGACGCATAGCGATAAATCCATTAGGAAAAACTATCAAGCCAATAATAAAAAATGTCATCGTACGAATATTTTGCTGACATCGCAAACATTCTAATATTGTTTATACGAAATGAATAGGTTCGTTTGCAACATCGCTGTTATGTAAGGTAAGAATTCACAGAGAACTGAATCAAATACCTAACTTTGCACTTGAACAATGGCATTTTTTTCGATGTGCGTCAGTCTTTTTCGTTTTTTAACAGTCTCCTTCTAATGTGGAATACAAGCAAAAATACTTGAACCCATGAGAAAGCTGATTGCATTCAAAAAATTATCGACTAATAGACGAGATAATCATACGAAGTGGGACTAGACAAATTTCGTCGACGACTCAACGCTAAATGATGGAGCCTTGAATAAATGGATATGCAAAGTCAATAAACAGGACAATTCGGGCAAAATTTACCTGTTTATAAATACAAGGAATTATTTCTGATGATTCATTGTTATATGCAGAAAATTAGGTACCTACATTGTTTCATACGAACGACGTTCGTCTTCGCAAAACTTGTTCGACGAAGAAAGAAAAAACTGATTTTAATGAGATAGCGGTATACAGCTACAGTCGTCAATTTTTTATTTGACTTACAGATTATACAATACGGACGGCGAACATTTTTTCCAATTCGTGTATACAAACCGTTAATATACCTGTAATAGCGGACAAGGTTCCTTCCGCCATATCCTATGACGTTTGTCTTAAAACGAGTAATTAAGTTACAAATATTTGGCATTGATTGCGTTTTGCCGCAATCGCAGTAAGTTTAATAGTGTTCGAATTTTGCGCAACGTATAGTATTTTGTTACTGCCAAATACGAAAGTACTGCAGCTTACCGGTTTTGCTTAAATCAATTAGAAGCAAACTATGCACTCCGGGTTGCAAAATATTACAATCTGCATAATTAACTATATAACTAACGATCGTTTTTCTATAATAGTTGGTTATAATTTGGACAATTTGTAAGCAATTGGTAACGGGTGGTTCCCATGATCCCCAACAATAATCAGTATTACAAAAAAAGCCCACCGGTATTTGTTTTGTTGCAGAATTAATGGACAAAACGAAAACAACAACATGAACAAATACGTGAAACTATTTTTTCACCGAATCGCCAAAGACTTCAAGCAAAAAGAGCTTTTGCCCTTGAAGCTTTTGTTTTTCATGCACTCTTCGAGTAAGTAAGTATCATTAAACTAACCTCAAAACAAAACCGGCGTAACATTTTAGCAATATTGGTATTGTATCCGTATTTGACGATACATATGAGAGAATTGGGAATTAACGCGGAAGAAACAGCCATAATGTCAGGGGTAACACCCGCTGTGGCAATTCTCATGCCACCATTAGCCGGCATGATAGCAGATAAAATTGGAAATTTCCGAGTGAGTATATAACGCCATATGTAACTAACAATAAATCCCAAACCGAAACTAAATCGACAAATTGTGTAAAGATTGTCAGTGAGTGAGTAAATATTTTTACAGTAAGTACCATTACAATAAAGGTACGTTATTTTGGCAACGACTTGGCCTGTAAATTAAAAAAAAAAGTAAATGGGCCAAAAGAAAATGCTAGAAATTATTTTTGACTTTCTGAAATGGCCACCAGGGTGCTTAATTGTGATCTTGTTATAGTTAAACTACGCTCAGAAAAATTCAAATCTTTTTTTGTTTAATTCTGATTGGCTCTATCTCTGACAGGAGAGTGAATATTTTACTAAATAAGTGTCCACATTTTTTACGAAGTTTAATATTTTTTACCCTGCCCTGCCACCAGGTCGTTTTCTGCCACAATCGCAAAATAAAATATTTGAAAAAAGATTAAATGGAAGGGTATGACTTTTTCATTGTCATTAGATTGTTAGATAACAACACAACAAATATAATTTTAAAAGAAAGCTCGAAAGAAAATTGGATTTTGGGGATAATTTAATCTTTACGGATTCTTCTTAATGTCAATTGTCCCGAATTTACCAAATAAAATGCAAATTTTTTATTTAGTATGCCAAGTGATGTTTAAAATTGAAATGAGATGTTATTTTTTTACTATTTTTTCACAATCCTTTGGAAGTGCACTGAAGTAATTAAACTAACATCTACGTTTTAACATGTCCAGCGGTTTTGAAACATTTATTATTTTTAATTAAAAATTGGGTTTAATCACTAACTCGGTTACTAATGAATTGTTAGACACCAACCAAACCAACAAACTGGAGATTTTTACCGAAAGTCGGGCGTTAAATTATTTTATTCCTATTTTACGTTAGAATGAAGAAATTGACATGCGGTTTCACTATTTGAGAGTTGTTGAGCTGTCATAGTACGATTGATAGCATAGGAATTTATTAAAGAAAACACCCTCAATCATTTTACTTCCTGAGATAGAAGAAACAGCCTTCAATTTTTCTGAAAATAGTACTCACTTTAACAATAGCAAATAACAGCTTTTTTTTTTAGCCTGGTAGCCATTTCAGAAAGTAAAAAATAATTTCCAGCATTTTCTCGTGGTCGATTTACTTTTTTTTTTTAATTTCCTAAGACCGTCAGTTTCCTTAATAACGCCCCTTTTTGCATTTACTGAGACACCCTGTAGATTGTATATAACCAACCAACTTCCCGCACTAGTAACATTTCAATTGAAAATATATAAAAAAAAAACTCCAAATGGTTGACAATTATTGCTAATTATTAAAATTTGCGGATCTATGTACAGGGTGATTCAAAAAGCGCGCGTCAACGTTTCTCGATCGAAAAAAATAGAAAAAAAGTTCAAATAAACGTAAGCCAGGAAATGCGAGGTTTACGAGATACGGGGTGTTCAATATTAAAGAAAAACAACTGAAATTAAGCTGATGGTAGTCATTTTCAACATTTTCTTTGGTCTTCATTTTGGTTTCTGTAACCAAAGTGTTTACAAAAAGAAAAACGTTTGGCCATCATTGCCCCTGATTTTTGTTTCTTTGCTTGAAAAAAATTGAGCACCAAAGTAAATAATAACAATTGCAAAAAAGTCAGTGCCGTACATATCTTGAATAATATTATTCGTTAGAATACGTATATATAAATGATGTTAGGAAATTTCAATAAAAGCCTATATAAACCATGTTTTTTGAGACAATCTCCGTAGGCTAAACGAAGCGACCACGAAATTAAGAATTTTTTTTTTATATAGGCCCAAATGTGGCGACACGGTTAGGGCGTTTCCGTCCATATCCTGGCAACGTTATTGCCTATTCAAACAAAGGCATTGTTTCCGAACGGCAAAATGAAGTCATGATAACGGAGCCTAGCACTAAATAATTGTTTTTGTGCCGCATATATTACCAAATGGTCCTACGAAACGTGAGCGAAAAACCGTAGTGCGTGCCTTCGCACACACGATCATAAAAAAGTTGCCTAGCACAATAGTCGATACAAAAAACAGGGGCACGATACCTATCGAAAACGTCGTAAAATATTTTGCGTTTGCCATTAAACCGACACTATAAATAACCATAAATAAATATAATAAAATATAAATAACGGCATTTTACTCACCGGCAATAATTGACAACTTCACGGCACTAAAACTAAACGAATTTTTCTCGGAAAAACGGGTAACACACGATCACGCTTACCGACCGACCAGCGAACTATAAAACATCGCAAAACAAACGTCAAGTGTTTATTATGCACGGTCACTTTATTAGGTAACCATTATTTGGTTCATTTTTAGATAAAACAGGTGCAGATTAGTATATTATACAACAAGTGCGGTAAACGGCATTTGACTCACGAGTTTATTTGACACGAGCGGAGCGAGTGTTTAATAAACGAGTGCATACTATACTTTTTCTACATCCGTTAGTTTTTGGGTACATTTTCGCCAAACAATACGAATTCATTCACTGACAAACAGACAGACTGACAGAACTGACAGAATTGACAAACGTCAAAATTCAAACCGTGGGAAATATTTCCGAAAACATCCGTTTGCTCCCAAACCCGTGCGGTAAAATCTCGGAAATATCCGCATTCGTGGGAAACAAAACTGACGTGGTAAAGCGACGCTTCACGCACTCTAAGTCGGTGTGTAATTAGACGGGAGTAGAAAAAAATGTTTTATTCATATTTTTGTTTTATTTTTGCTTTAGGACGCTTCCAGGAATATACCAAGATTTTTACGTAACAAACGAGTCCGCTCGTAGGCGTTTGATGTTGATATTTCTGATTAATTTTTTTATGAATTTTATCTAGGGCAAGGGTATTACAAAACTAAGTCAAAGTACAGGATCTGTGCCAGTATAGAGGATATTATTTTTTTAATTAAGAACCACCGTAAATTCTCTAAAAGAATATCAAATACAAAGTATGTACTATGTATGAGGCATCGCTACCTTCTCCCAGGAATTAGAAGAGATTGAACAAAAAGTCAAATACAAAAGTTAAATTGGACTTTTCATTTATTATATTTTGATGTTTCGCCATGAATTCCTTATTGTGACGTTCTTCAGGTAGTCTCTGCAGAGATATACGTCTGAGGTATATAAACAAAATCTTTACTCGTCTGTAATCAGCAACACAGTGTTCCTAGTAATTCGCGGACCATTTGCGGGTACCATTCGACGGATTTTTATTTTTTTTATTTTTTTTTTACTGTTTACAAGTATTTTTTGGAAACCAAATAAAAAATAAAAACCTTGCAAAGGTACGAAATGTTAAGTAATGCCATAATTTTTGTGGGTTGCCTTGAAATGGACCAAACTTTCGTCCCAATAATCAATTAATCAAATTGGAGTTGAAAACTGAGGAAATCTACCCTGACGTTTTAGCTGTTACTGTCTGCATTCTCAGTAGTCGGAGGAGCATCGGCGATGTTGCTGCTTCTAGTACCTGTTGGACGTGTAACACTTACATTCCCCAATGATGTAATATTTGGCCTGAGTTGCGTTCCAAATTCGGTTCCTTCGTTGACGCTAAACGAGGCGCATTCGTGTACAACTTTAAACCCCCACAACAATTCGATAGAAGCGGAACTAACTTTGCGATCCTGCGGATTTGCTTGCAGCGTGATTCTAGAGGATAATTACACCAACGCGATTTTAAACACAAAACGATACGAAATCAAGATAACGGACTTATCCGATCAATCTTCCTTGTCCTACGCTTACACGCCCGAGGACGACGATATTCACGAGCCGGAGATCCTTTCGAAATCCAGAAACCACAAAACGCTGAAAAACAACGAGAGATACTTAACGTCCGTCAGAAAGCTTACGGAACGCGTGATATATTTTCCGTCGCAATCGTTGTATAATTTTTCCTGCGACATCGGGGACGAAGGGCGCGCGGATTGCATGATGGGCTACGGTGACCATTTCAAAAATTTCGAAAAAATTAACGCGACCTTCAAAGCGACCCTGGCCGTGGAAGAAATATCCCACGACGATTTCGAAGAACGGAGACGAAGTTTCCTCATAAATCGAGTGGAAAACAGACAGAACGTGAGCTGCTTGACCAACGAAAATCTGTCGCGAAAACAAGTCATCGTCACAGTGCCGTTGAAGGGCAATAACGATTCGAAAATACGACACCTGGATTTGGGGAGTTGCGCCAAGAAATGTCTCGTCACCAGTCCTCGGAATCAAGTTTGTTCCAATCGAAAAACCGTCATGGAATTGGATATGCAATTGACGTTTTGGAGTTACTTGGTTATCCGTGTGTTCGTCGGCATCGTCAGCGGTACCTCGTTCGCCATGTTCGAAGGGGCCGTCATCGCAATTCTCAGGGAGCACAAGGCAGATTACGGCTTGCAACGCATATACGCCAATTTTGGTGGCATGATTAGCTCACCGATTTCGGGATATATGATTGACTACGCCAGCAGAGGGAAAGGATACACCGATTTCAGGTATTACTGACCGCTTAGATTATGTTTGCATAATCTGCAAAAACTTGTCGTTTCAGACCAATTTTCTTCCTATACGCGGGCTTAAAAATCGTGAGCGGTGTGTTTATGTTGTTCATAAACTTAGAATTCAAGAAGGCGGCCAAAAGCATCGTAACGGACGTCATCGAAGTGCTGAAGAAATTAGAATTAATCGCTTTGTTCATTTCTTGCCTGGTTTTAGGTAAATCCGCCCCCCGAAAACTCCATTTTGTTCTTAGGGAAAATGTGTGTTCCAGGCAGTGCCTGGGGTTTCATCGAAAGTTTCCTGTTCTGGCTTCTGGAAGACTTGGGCGGCTCGAAATCGTTAATGGGTCTCACCATAACAGTTGGCGGAATAGTGGGTATTCCTCTGTTGGTTCTTTCCGGCCCTATAGTGAAGAAACTAGGTCACGCCAACGTTATCTTCGTCGGATTCATATTTTTCGCGATAAGATTGCTCGGCTACTCGCTGATCTACAACCCCTGGCTTTGTCTCGTGTTCGAAGCAATGGAAAGTATCACATTCGGTCTTAGTTTTACCGCCGCAGTGACTTACGCAGCGAAATTATCAACAGTGACGACCGATACGAGTATCCAAGGAATGCTCGGTGGTCTCTACTACGGAGTGGGTACGTAACAAAAGTGTTGCGCACTGGTTTACGCGTGCTACTGGGTAATATTTCAGGAAAGGGCGTCGGCAGTTTCATCGGCGGTTATTTGATCAAACCTATCGGTATCCGACATACGTTCCAGCTGTTCGCCTTACTAGCATTAGTGACCGGGTTGATATATTTCGCCTTTTACCACCTGTACATGAAACACCGTCCTTCCGAAGGCACCGACATCGCTAAAAAGGACAAAAGCAAACCGCCGGACGGTTTCGACAATATCAACTTGAGGAACACACCGGAAACGTTGCCGGTTCACGACATACCTCCCGTGGGATACGAGGATTCCATGTGTAATCCAGCTTACGAGACGACCGAAGACGAAGAGACAGAAATGCAGACGCCCAAGCCGCAAGCGTGAAGGCGACACTCGGTATATACTGTGCGGGGTGTCATATTTGGAACAAATGGGATTTGAAAAAAATGGTGAAATTTTCAAAAATACACTCAAATTGCATTAAACGCATTTGGTTAGAGTTTAACATTTCTATGAAGTGCCTTCTATTCTATGCTATAATAATTTAATTAATTGTCCTTCCTTGAAAACTATTTGAATTGGCATCGGCAACACTTTTTTTTAAGTTCCATTTGCTGCGATCGTAATGCACAACACTCCGTATAGGGGCCACATTCCCTTTCTCAATCAGTATTGAACGATATCAAGTTTTTAAATTATTTAGAGAGACTTCTATTTTTGCGCGTGCATGTTCCTAAATTCGAGTTTGCTAGTTTAGTGTACAGTTCCAAAAATTATGTTTTTGACAATTTTAAAACCGACCCAATTAAAAAGACGCGTACGAATTTGACGGTGATAGATTAACCGACGGTAAAATTTCGTATAATCATTCGACAATTCAAACACAAACTTCCCGGAAAAGCTCTATTACGTTTGATGATGTTTTTTTACCGGTTCGAATAAGATCATCAAAAAAGTGCGTCTACCTTAATAAACGAAACGAGTTGAACTAATCGATAGCTGGGGATAATGTTTATTTTATTTGTAGCTTATTGTTGATAGCCATTTTATATTCGTTATTGATTTTGCGTGTTTGTTAATATTATTCTTTCGTCGTAATTTTGCTTGCAAACTATTGACGGGGATCCATCGGAAATTTACACATTATTTACATTAGATATACACTAGATATAGATATACAACTTTTTTTTTAATTCAAGCAATGTTGAAAGTTATTTTTGTTTTCCACGAAAAATTTTATCTGTGATAAAATAAAGCAACCTTAAACGAATGTATGCCTGTTATTTCAGACCTAATTATTTAATTTATTCAAACCAATACAAGGTAAGTATTTAACGAAACGTCAGAGATAATCACATAATATACGAGATATCGACGTTTTCTTCTTTCGTCATTTGGGTTTAATACATATGTCTGTTAAAGCAACAAATACATATTTTCATTGAGTGAAACATCTGTTCATACCATACTAGAGATATACAGGCCCTTCTATGCCGATAAACAGGAACTTATGAAGCTACTACGAAAAAATTTTTGAAAAGGTCCGACCAACATGGCCTCTGACAGATCGTTAATAAGTATCTTCTCTTACTGACAATGAACACAAGTAAAAACCAAAATAGATACCAAAATACGGTAACTTGAATTTTATAAAAGCCAGTACAACAAATTACGTTCCAATATTAAGACACCGATTAACATTGCCCTTCTATAGGCATCATTATCTAGCTAAAGTTGAGAATTCTATATCTAATGACCCAAGTGAGTTTTGGTCTTTTATTAATTTGGAAAAATCCCCACGCTTGAAGATGGCGATCCTGCTGGAATAGCAAACTCTTTTGCCGATTATTTTAGTGGTGTTTTCGCTGCACCATCTGGGCTAAGTCATCCTGTGGCCTCTGGGCAAAGTAGTCATGCACTGTTATAATCACACTTTCGGATGATACAGTACGGCAAGTATTGAAAATATCAAAGAATAAATTGTACTGTCGTCCTGCTTGTTGATTAGGGATTGTGTGTTTCTATTGCTCAAACCCTTGTCTTACCTTTTAATGACATGACGTGGAGTTATTAATTTTTCACATTGAGTTAAATACAACTCTAAATGAGCACCTAAAAAATTCTTCGATATTTAAGGACACTAGCAAAGAAATGTTTGAACAAATAATTGAGGAAATTAATAATTCTCCGTTTTTGGGAAAGGTAGGTAAGTCGTTTTTGCAAGAATTGCAGAATACCTGTAAATTTTTCCCACTAATCGCCTAATAGTTAGAAGGAGGCTACTTCTTTAAAAAGCGAAATAACTATATTAGCACCTTTTGCGAGGGCTTTCGAGAGGTCAATGTATCAGGTTAAAAATTTAATAGCAGAAGTTCAGCATGGGAAGTTCAATGTTTCTTTCTGAAACAGATTCAGTCAAGCTCTGAAGAAGCCAACAGGATGATTGGCGAAACGTCAGCAAAAACCGACGCAGGAGGAATCCATAAGTTTTGTAAAAAGTATTACAGTAGCCCGTGGAAGTTTCTTTGAAAAAAAAGAAGCACTGAAGGCACTCTACTTCAGTTACGTTAGATCTAACCTGAAGTTGGGCAACAAACCCTCTACAATTTTTTTGGTCCACTTTTTCAATGAATGGACATTTTCAATTGCATTTGCATTGCAATCCAATCCCCGATTCTTAAATTAGTTTGTTTCATATTTCAGTCGTTCACTGTGCATAAAAAAATATTATTCTGTTGATAATTATTAAGCTATTAGTTTAAAAGCATTATAAATAAATAAAAAATAGTAAATACTATGTAAATAGGGGATTTGGGAACATTAATTTCGGCTCTAGAAGGCTTTCAGGATTTTTCGAACCTGCCTGCCTACTTTGCCATTAAAAGCTGCGTTGTTACGTTTCAGGTGTCATTTCTTTTTGGTTTCGAGTTTTGTTTTTTTTTATACATATAAAGTTCTTTATATGATTGCTTTTGTTTGAGTTGTTCTTTTCTTTATTGTTTGTTAGTACATATTCGGTATTCTGTATTTTCATGATTTGTTTTTGTTGACCTGGTAACGGCGAATTAATTGTTTAGTCATTGGATATTATAACGGTTAGACAATAAAGATTATTATTATTATAAAAAAAACAGCTCATTGAAAACGGGATTCATTTTTCTTTATGTACACAATTTGTTATATTATAACACCACACCACACCGTCTGAGAAAAAAGCTATCCGGTGGCCTCAACAACCCTTTTCGTCGCTCCCGTCGCTACATTCAATAAAACCGTTGCACAATCTACGTTCCGGTAAACACTCGCCTAAAGGGCAACGATGCCCGGAGCAGGACGTCACAATTTTTGTCGTATTCCTCAATGTATTTGCGTCCCCGTTAACGTACGCATAAATCCATTCGACGTAATTAGCCACTTTCGTATAAACCCCCGGGCGGTTAGCTCTCGCGCAACCGTATCCGTTGCTGGTTATACCTGCGAATAATATTGAAAATATTTATATTTCGAATAAAAAATTGATTATTGCGCCGGATAATCCTCACCGTACAAAGTCCAACGGCCGTTAGGCTCGGGACACATCAGCGGTCCGCCAGAATCGCCTAGGCAAGCGTCCCGTCCGCCCCTTTCGTACCCTGCGCAGAACATGTCGTCGGTGATTTTGTACAACGGAAAAAATAACGTTCGCTTTCGACATTCGAGGGTTGATATGATCGGGATCTGTACTTCTTGGAGGGTGTCAGCTAAAACATCGCGTTTTAGAAAAATGAAAGTTAGAAAATGACTTTTAACTACTTACGAAAGATACGTCCGACTTCGAACAGTTGACCCCAGCCGATCACGGTACAGAGGCGTCCGTCTTCAAGATTGTGATCGGGCTGGGGTAAACAAACGGGTCTGACGTAATCGCTGAAAACAACGGGACGGTCCATTTGCAACAGTGATATGTCATTTATAAACCCGAAATCTAGATAACCGGAATGGACGATTATACGGATGACGTTTCGCAGTTGCTCGTAAGGCGACGGCAGATTGGTGCCGCGACGCAAGGCGCCGAGACGCGCGACCCAATGTTCCCCCGACGAACTACCAATTATGTACATTTAAACCTCTCCATCACCCTCCACTTATGCTATCGTTAAACTCGAAAGCAATCAACGAACCTACCGATAAAAACAATGGCCGGCGGACAGGAGCCAGCGATCGGACAAAAGCGTTGCCCCGCATTGAAACTCACCCTCCTTATAAAGCGCTACTTGCCACGGCCACGCCCCTAGACCAGCGTTTCCACCGCCGACAACCCTAAAAGTGACACTGTTTATGCAACCGCCGACATAAAACAAGACGAGAAAGGTCACTCAGCCCCCGCTTTGCTTTATTTATACAAAGTGGTTGAAAATGGGTTTATGTAGTCTATGTAGTCAATGGTTGCACTTCCGGTTTGAGCTTAAACGACGGTAACTTTCGAATTTTAAATGGCCCAATATATATTTTTTTGCATTTTTGGATTCAGGAGATCATTCCACGTAGGATATGGCTAATATGAAATTTAAATAATCGCCGATATTCATGATATTAAGAGACGAGACTCTAAAGTAAACATTATGATAGCCTATTGACATTGATTGTCAAATCATAATTGCATAATTATGGAACTTTATTTCAAATGCCTCCTTCAAGCCAGGTAACATCATCTAAGAAAGCAGAGTTAGTTCTGATACGTGGAGATAATTACAAATCACCGCATGAAGCAGCAGAGATGTTCAATGAATAAACAAATTCACTATTCAACTGTTGGTAGGATTTTAAGTCATTTTAAATTCACGGGAATAAATAAGCTAGCAATAAACGTCTTCAAACTGTATGTAATGAAGAAACTAAACTAAAAGTACTTCAAGTTGTTGATGAAAACCCCAAAAGATCCACCTAAGAAATTTCGGATTATACGGATGTCAAAAAAGCCCTTTTTTGTTATTATTTATTTATTTTATTTTTTATTTTGTTAAATTGTGTATTATTGTTTATTTTACTTAGTGTTTTACGGTTATTTGCGATTACATTAGCAGATTTTTGTTATAATAACTATTAAAAATAAAAAAAATGCTATTTCAATTCTTAAAATGCAAGCAAGATAAAATTTGTGTTTTGCTAAAGCAATTAAAATCTTAGTTAATTTGACAAATAAGATGGAATTGGAACAAAAATTTGCTAATTTTGTTATGAATTGATTGATTTTGATTTTGAATAATTTGCGAAAGTATTTAAAAATATTAATTGATTAATCTCTGTTTTGATATTAAGGCATACCATTTAATAGTAAACAACTTTGATTAATAACATTTTGTTTGAAATAAAGCTACTTTACTTTTGGACAATTTTTGTATATTTGTCCCACCCTCTATGATATAGTATTTTAGTTGTCCAGTTAGTAGCAAAAAATCTCATATGTTGCACACTAATATGACTGACTGTATACTGACTGTATAGTAACCAAGTTGAAAAAGTACGATTATAAAAAAAAGGTCCAAAAGATCCTAGGAAATATCTGGATATAGTTTTTATATATAAGTGTCTTAACAATAATTTTAAATGTGCTTTCCTCGTAGCTTTTTTTTTTCATAAACGCGAAACCTATACTAAAAGGCCGAGTCAACTTTTCTCCATCGAAAGGTTAACACAAATCACTGCGGGAACTCTTTACTAAACTAGTTGCATTTTGTGATGACCTTTTTCAATAATTTTTATTTATCAGGTCTACCCTAAGTCTATTATAGTTTAATTATGTATAATTATTAACGTCTTCAGTTAGACTATTTAGGTGAAGACATTTCTGTAATGGGTTAGCCTTTCTTCTTAAATAAATAAATTAAAAAATGAGAATTTAAGCCATTCGAAGCGGGGTTGAACAAACTTATAATAATATTTGACGGGCAGCGTCCTGTGGCAAAAATCAACCCTAAATACACTTTTCAAATATAAAAACTCGCCTAGCAATATGCTTGATAGCTTGAGGCCGAGCGCCGCACTCTAAGGACTGGCAAGAAACTTTTACTACTTTCTTTGCTGGACAACTAGTCTCCTTAAACGATAAACTCGACTTAGACTTCGATTTGTCTTGCGTTGTGTATACCAGCTCGAAATACATCTGTTCCCGTTCGTTTTCCGATTCTTCGGCGCCCACGATGCTTTCCATGTATCTAAAAATCAGCACCCATATATACCCACCGGTCAGCATAGTCAATCCGCTCTTACTGATAAGTCATCGACTTGCAGATCGCTTTTCCGAGATCTTCGATTTCCCACGATATACGAGAATTCGATACCACGTTTTCGAAATTGTCTATGCACAATTTGCCCCACCTACCCAGTTTTCGAACCATCAAGTAGCCTGAGAAAAAAAAACATTTTTTTAAAGGTTTAAAATCAAATGATCGCTTACCGTCAGAATAATATGGAAACTCATCGGCTTTTCGAAGATCGGGTGCGACGGTTACGCATTGGCGTTCGTCGTCGCCTTGCGGGCAATTTCTTAAACCGTCGCAGATTTTTTCTTTTTCGATGCAAACCTTGGAGTTGCTGCACACGTATTGGTTCGGTTCGCACCAATCTGAACGACATAATACATATACATACAGTGAACGGCTAAAATATTTATTAAAATCGAGTATTGGATTTCAAGAAAAATGCTGGCAGACGTACATCATAACAGTAAATATACAGGCTGAGTCGAAAAGTAGAGTTCGATACCAAGTTTAAAACATCATTTTTTAAAATACATTTTGGAATTCTGTGTCATCAAACAAATAATTTCATTAGGTGTTGAAAATGTTGAAAACCAATCGATTCAAAAACCCTTCCACATTTGCCTTATTTCGTATCTAATTCTAAATATTAAATCATCCAACCATCTTAAATACCGCAGAACACGATCCTGTAGGAAACTAATCTGTCTATCTGGCGTATTGAAGAAATTGTAAATATCGGGCTCCAGTAAAATTTTGATCGAAGAAATATGGTCGAATTGTTTTGTTATTCAAAATCCATACCCAGACATTTATTTTTTGTGTATGATCGGGGATTATTTATAAGTCCCACAGCTGCAACTTTATTTATCATTCCATTGAAACAAAAAACGTAACTTCATCGCTAAACAGTATCTAACTATTTAAAATGGATTTAAGTTGCACATTCCCATCACACTTTCACAAAATTGTAGTCTAAGGTACGAATAATCTTCGTTCAGCTCCCGTAGTATTGAAGCTACTTGAGAAGATGTATGATGAACATTATCCTCGACTTCTAATAAAATATTTAATCGTGTGTTATCTTTAATTTTTGTACGATTTGGCTCTAGATGATCTTTTACATGCCCCGTTTGTATATATTTTCTCTCATTTTTCATTTAGATGCGCCGTTTCAAAATGAAGTTTTGTTTTTTATTCCTTTGCTCATGAATTATGCGTGAAATTTGACACAGAATTCGAAAATGGATCTAAAAAGATGGTGTTGACATGTGCCAGCATTTTTAAATGAATTTGTTGCATATTTTGGCCGATATTAGTATTAGTATACATACATTGGGATCTCAAAAATAATTAAAGTGTTATTATTTACAAATCTTCTGGATTCCTGCGGCGTCGGTTGTTTATAAATGTTTCAGTTTCAGTCGAGCTCTGAAGAAGCCAACAGGAAGATTGGCGAAACGTCAGCAATTTCGACTAAACAAAGTTTTGTAAAAAGCATTACAGTATTCTGTGGATGTTTCTTTGAAAAATCAACTCAAATCAATTCTTCTATCAAAAAAAAAAATCGAGAATCTATAGTTCCAGCCCCTCAGTATGTAATAGAACAGAACAGAATGGGAGCCAGTTTCAGTTAACCTCCGAAGAGGCCAACGGGATGAATGGCGAAACGTCAGCAAGTTTCTTTTTGAAATATAATTTGTGAGATCGCAAAGCATACCTATACGCACCGCATCTATTCTCATCGGAAAAATCCCAACAGTCGACTATTCCGTCGCAAATTTTACTCGTCAAGTATTGCGATTTTAAATAGTCCGCGCAGGTGCAATTCGCCTCGTCTTTTCCGTCCGCGCAGTCCATCAATTGATTGCATTTGGTGGTTTCCGCTAGACATTTCCCGTCTCCGCATTTGAACGCGCAATCGACGTCCCTATGCAAAGAATTCGATCCAAGTTTGGAAAAAATGGTGGTATCGTTTTTGCTAAAAGAATTAGGAGCCTTGTTGAGCGTTTTGGTCAGCACTTTAAGTCCGTCGTGGTTAATGGAATAGCTAGAAGAAATAGCTTTCGCTTCGTTAACGATAACCGTGTCGTTGGTATTGATTTTACTGATTTCGGCGAGCTGTTTGATTTTTTCGACTGATAACGCGTTGCCTTTCAAGACGCCGCTAGTGAAGAATGATGGAACCGCCGTGTGGTTAACAGAATCGAAATTCTCCTGTTCCATTTTGGGGAATCGTACGATGTCGTGCTGGTCTCGCGTTTCGGGCAAACCGTACGTTTCGGTAGCAAAATTTAGTACTCCCATTATTTGGTAATTGCTTGTCGCTTCCTTCGGTTGTCCAACTCGAGCCGTTTCACCCGGAAAACTGCGATTTTCCACCGAAACGTTATGGCCGTCGCCTAAGCGTTTTCGAAAGGGTCGACCGATACCCGAATTCGATCTGACCGGGAGTAACGTCACCAATGGTATCTTGGTAGTGTGGCTTAGCAACTCTTCGACGTCGACGTCGACAACTTCGACGTGTCCCTGACCCGATATTTCTTTCGTTTCCTCTTTGTCGTCGTAAAACGGTTCTTCCAGTGTCGACGCCAAATTTTGAAATATCGCGGAAATATTTTTCATTGGTTCGGTATTCGGTTTTACGGTCGTAGGGTACCTCAAAGTATCGACTTTCACGAAATGGTCGTCCTCTGCGTTGGTGGTGGTAAACGGAATTTTGTTGATCGGAATTGGGTGGCCTTTTAAGTTTTGGGATCCCAATTTTTCGGCATCTTGGAAATTAAACGATAATCCCGGATTTGTGAAACTCGTGTAAGTAGGTTGATCGACGACAGGTGCCGCCTCGCTCAAAAACCCAGGAGTATTCGGCAAAATGGGCACCCAGGGAGCGTCACCGAACAACTGAGGGCTGCCTATAAATTTCGACGTGGTTTGAGGAACTTCGCTACTACGTGGTAACGGTGATGTTACGGCCGTAGTTGTGGTCGGTTTCGGTTTATCGGTGGTAATTTTGTAAAAAGCGCTCGTCGTAGAAGATTCCTTAACCGTAGTTATTTTCATAGTAGTCGTGCTAGTAGTAGACGTTTTCGCTTTTGTGGTAGCCGCATCGGTCTTCTTCTCTGTAATATCCGCTTCGGTTTTGCTAATTTTAAAAGAACCCTGAATCACGGGCAAATCTTCTTCGTTGAAATCCGGTTCATCTTTCAAGAAGGGCTTGGGACTGGTGGTGATATTTTTAGGCGATTTTAACACCACCCCTTTCGATTTCGATGAACTTTTTGAATTTGACGCTGACGTAATGTGCGATGGAGGCGAGTACGCATTGGAACCGTCCGGTGTCAATCTAACCACCACACTTCTTGGATCGAACCTCACGTTTTTGAAAATCGGTTTCTTTGATAGCGCGTCGCTTAGCAGTATATCTTTGAGAGCTTTCTCGATGTTAGTCAAGTTGCTAAAAACAACAAAAATTACTCGTCGATACTATTAATCTGGGCCCAGCCAGAGTTTTTCAGTGTAATGATAAATGATAAGCCAGAAAATTAAGGGCTACTCGAATAAAGTTCATATAGTAATTTTATAGAAAACTCAACAAATTTAAAGCGAGTAAACAATTTTTTTTATGAATTTTCCTTACCAACTTTCATTTTAGTTTGTCTAATAACTTTAGATTTGGTCCACTGACTAATAATCTTTTGTATTTTTAATCTTTAGAAAATGTCGTCAAACTTTTTTGCAAATTTCCAAAGCATATTATTGAGGATCATTAAACAAGCTCTTAAACATCACTCTCTGTTTGCACCACAATAAAATGGCCGTTTTTCATTGAAACAAGTTGTGAAAGTATAAATCATAAACAAAAATTAGTCGCCATTAATTCATTGTATGGAAATGTAAATTGGGAATTTTATTTGAAAAGGCTTATTTTATAACAAAAACGGTTTTTAAGCTATTTCTAGTTTTTAAGCTTTTAAAATATATAGAAAACTTTAAAGAAAGAGATTTGAGAACATTTAAAAATATTACTTTTGATAAAGGCACGGTGTTGTCGAAACAATTGTCATGTGAAAATATATAATTTCGTGAAAATCTGAACTTTTAATTCTTATTTATTTTGTTAAAATTTGCTATGCTGAAAATATTATTATAAATTATAAACAGCAGAATCCCCAAATGGGAACCTTGAGGGCGGTGGCAAAGTGTTTTGACCATTGACACGGACTTAAAATGTTCTATCCGTCAGATATGACTCAGCCCTTTCCAACAACACCCCGCCCACTCCGACCTCAGCCAGATTAACTAGCAGCAGCTTATGGTCGATCTATCAAAAGCCCTAGATCGGTGTAGACTGCGTCAACCTGAATATAATTGTCCATGCATTCGCCTAGGTACTTGATATATGCAATTGGTAGATTTGGGTAAAAACCATGATCTTCTGGAATAATTTGCCTCTTTACCAAATTAAAAATCTATTTATAAAGTTTCTCGAAAATTTGAAGGAATACACAAAGCTTACTAATTGGACGATAATTTGTGAACCATTTTGTTGAACCGAAATGACATCCCATAGCACCGCTCTAGTTAGGATCAAGCGAGTTAAGACTTCGAGTAATTAATTTTTGTTTAGAGAAAGGGCCTTTCAGTCACAGTTGATCGGCGTACGAGCTGAGGCACGGTATTCACTGTTAGTCCGCGGTGCAATAAATATGATTTCAAAGAACTTCGCAAACAAATGACATATCTCAGAAACGTCACATATCTCCGACTGATTATTGATGATCACGGACGGAACAGAGGATTAACTTTTAACTGACACAAGTGGCCAAAACTGTCTGCGGTTGTAAGGGATTTTATTTTAAATGTAGCCCACATAGCTTCTAAAATTTATTTTTATTGTTGTAGCAGAGAAATAAGCCGTAAAACCTTTCGATTTTTTACAGGACGTAATCTTGAATTAATTCATTCAAAATAGAGTCAGACAAAAAGATGTTGCCATTCACGGAGTGGTCAGTAAAAATGTATTTTCAACAAATATTTGAAGTTACTGAAGTCAGGCTTTCTAGCACTTCTCTACTTTTGACATTTTTTCTGAATCTGTTTATATAAGACAAATTCTATGGTTCTATTCTATGAACTTTATTATTTTTGTTTATTTTTAATTGAACTAAAGGACGGGTGCTAAAATTGGAAGCAAAGAGGGCATACTTACTCAGATAATTTTTTTCGATTGAAACTTAATCGAAAATAAATGGTGAATCCATCTTTGCCGAAACCATCGACGGCACTGGACGCCAAAGCGGGCCCTAAGGCGCTATTTTGATAGAGCATATCTATTTGCCGTCTGTATTTTTTGGCCTTCTCTTCAAGACCGCCTAGAAATCGGTCCCCTCTCAGCACTTTCGCGCTCCCGCTGAACGATATTATTGCTGCAATATTAAAGAGATGAACCAAAAAATAGAAATGGTGTAACAATAAAAGAACGTCGATTACCATTATATGGCGAATCTGTCTGGGATATCCCCATGTACAATGCTAATCCGGCTATGGCTAATACGATTATTAATACTACGAACGATGCTACGGCTAAGGCTATCGAACACACTCTACCCTTCGACGATTGTTTCCGTTCCACCCCTGCAACATATCACGATTGTCGTTAAAATTGACGCTGTCCTTCTCTACCGAGAGAAATTGACGAACCCGCGCATGACATAGGAGTACCGTGCTGATATCGCTCCTGCCAGAGGGTATGATGGGTATGTGAGATGGATGCGATCGATGTAGATCTCCGAGTACCACCGCAATTTGGTAAGGTATAGTCGATCTGGAATTATGCAAATTTTTTCTTTAAATTCGAAGCGAACCTTTATACGTCGGTGTCACGGTAAAAGATTTCTTTCCGAATTAATAAGACACCTTGAGCAATTTCTGCTTTTCGTTCCCGGCGTGGACAATTTTTTCGGTGGTACCTGCGTATGTGTGCGGGTCCTCTCCTCCGTTACGGACATAAAGATTTGCGAGAGATACGCTCTGGGATATACTGGCCGAATCGGCCTTAACTATAGGCCATTTTAATATATGAGAGGGTTAAGCACAATAATTTGGTTGAAATTACCGAGAAACCCGGTAATTTCGTGTGTTATTGGTATAAAAACGCCGCCGGGGTTACTCAAAAATTCGGTAGGAATCGGCCGCTTGGTCACCAGGCACTCCTAAAATCCATAGGCAATTAAAGCTTCTGGGTTCCATTTACAGAAAAAATTCTCACATAGATAAATTGTTTATTTGACACACTCATAATTGAAAGAACTAAGTATCCATTTAGATTAACTCAACAAATTGTGCAAATTTAGTGTAAAAGCTCTGTATTTAACTTACATGCAATATGCTTGTTCTCAACATTTGCTTTTGCGATTATTTTTTCACCAAATTCGGAACCATTTTACCATTAAAACATACTATGAAAATTTCAGGCTTTTAGCTTTCGCCATTTTGAAGTCATTTAAGTTCAAACATCGTAAGGCCTTACAAGGCATCGACGTATTCGTGACGTCATTCCCTGCATTGTAGTTCAAGTTTTTTGGTAATTCACTTGAAATAGGACAGATTTCTGAAATTTGGAAGTTGAAATTTTTATTATAATTGGACTATTTTAATCGAAATAAAGACTTTCTCAGTCAGAAATGCGAGGAATAAAATTGCGGTAGCACGTTGTATCAGTACTATTTGGACCTAACCGAAGTTAATAAATGAAGGTAATTAAAACAAATTGAAGGTACCTACATGGTTTCACATGATTATTAATAAAATTAATTAACTAAAATTGTGAAACGGACGGCTTATTTTTATACACTGCCCGTTAAGAAGAGCTGTTTTGTAAAAGAATGTGTGAAATCATTGGGATTGTATATTGACAGGAAACTGAATTTTTCTGAATAGGTGACGTCAAAAGGCGTTTTCAAATTTAAGGATGCTTTATGCAAATAAGGACAATTGTAAACATAAAGTGTAAACTCTGAAAGAAATACTAACAGATCCTTTAATCTTATTTTATATATGCAGAAAAATAGAAACAAAAAAACGAGTCAAAATAAGGAGAAAATTGGAGAAATTTTTGGGTGTCCCACTTCGGTATACCGGATGACACAAGAAAGTGGGAACACAATATAACTTTTAAACAGCTTGAGATATCGATTTGAAATTTGGAAAGGTTAATGTAGACTGAATGTCCAATTTTTTGACAATATGTAGTCAATGGTTGCACTTCCCGTTTGAGCGGAAACGACTAGTTTACTACTAGAGTATATTTCTTTGCATTTTTGGTTTCAGGAGGTAGGACGGTTTTTCTAATTTTTCTTGTTTTTTAAATTTTTATTTGATTTTTGAATATTGTGTCTCGGAGGCTGTGACCATCATAAATACTATTTACCGGGTCACCTGATTATGGGAAACATTGTAAATGAAACTTTTCTTCACTAATCTAATGGCAAATAGCATTTAATGTAATGAACTATTAATTTTTTACGATAACCTACTTTTTCCAAATAGCACCCTAGTGGGGTCAAAAACTTTTTCAAATCGGCAACATTTTGACACTAAAATTTTCAAAATGCGTTAAGAAATAAGCTCACAGAAAAGGAAAAACCAGATAAGTAAATACATTTATATAAAAACAAAATATTACTTAGGTGCCTTTGTTTCTTTTCATTAAGTCGGCATTATTGAAAATTCTGACAGTTTGGACATTTTTATCTGATTATCTGATGATCTGATTATCATGGAAAACAGGAATCAATTTACAAATGGAGAAAAAGTTGATATGTTTTTGAGATATGGGGAATGCAGGAAAAACTTTCGACAGGCCCCTGCATTGTATGCAGCCTGCTATCCGGGACCTCGCCTTCCTGGACATTCTTTCTTTAGAAAGCAGGAATTGAAAATGATAAATAATCGATATGATAATTAATAATAATAATAATAAGTGAAGAAATGGAAATAAATATTGTAGGATACGTCAACGTAAATCTATGAGGAGAATTAAAAAAAAAACACTGCCAAACATCTGGCGTTCTGCAATCACGACGAAAATCTCGATTTCCCGAAGTTTGGAATTGTTCTTTTGGTTTTTCTTTTTCATCAAACGATTGTGGTTCTTCCTGCGTAAGAAGACTTCGATACTGCAATTGCTGTTAGATAAACATAACAATAATTTTGTAAACTTAATATTGTTCAATTTGTTTGTAACCGACAGAACAACAGATGCTGGTCTTTAAATTATTAAAGAATTATTCGTCCCGGACAGTTTCAAGAACGCTTTGGAATCATTGTGTGGGCAGGAGTGATGTTAAGGCGAATTATTGGACCCGTTTTTTTTTCATGGTGCCTTAACTGGTGCAAGATATTTACAATTCCTAAGAACTGAAATTGAAGACTCGTTAGATCTACGTCTTGCCGTATTTTCAGCAGGACGGCGCGCCTCACCACAATTTTAGAGATGTCACTGAACACCTACGTGATGTTTATAGGCATCGAATAATCTCAACACGACACAGTTAGATTTTTTTGTTTGGGGGTACGTGAAAGACCAGTGTTCGACCTACAAAAATTACCGCGAAGAATATCGCCTGCATTTGATAGTATAATTCCAGAACTGTTAGGAAGGGTTACAGCGAATTTAATTTCTAGAGACAGGGAGTGTCCTATACAAGAAGGAGGACATTTGAAAACATTCTATGAAAGCTATTATCTTGATTCGGGTTTAAAGGCCGTCGTCGATTGGAATTACTTCCTAACGTTTCGCTAGCACGAGTGGCGAGCTTCTTCAGAGGTCCTTCCATCTCCGATGTTGGACGTAGTCTACGTCCAATTGATTCTAATCGCTGAATCTCAGAAGAAATTCTCCCTTGAATTTTATTTTTGACTACATATTGTCAAAAAAATGGGACATTCAGCCCATATTAACCCTTCCAAATTTCAAGTCGCTGTCTCAAGCCGTTTAAAAGTTATGTTATCACTTTCTTGTGTCACCCGGTATATTAGATTATCCTAATATTTCAAACATTTAAATATGATTGCACAATGCAATCTTTTGAAGTCATAGATTTATTTCGCATAAGCACAGTTAAGATTCTAAAGTACTGAGTGTCTGTGAGTGTATTTCTATCAAACTCTTGACTTGAATCTTCGGCACTGTACTAACACACAATAACGCGTTTTACCACAAACCGAAACTCAATTTTACCTACTGGACGCGCGTTTCGCCAACCAAGTTGGCATCTTCAGGAGTAGATTAAATTAAAATTAAAAAGTTTTAATCTTCTCCTAAAGATGCCAACTTGGTTGGCGAAACGCGCGTCGAGTACGTATGTTAGAGCCAGTAAATATTTATAGGGAACAATTTTGTGGTATTTTTTAGAATAATGGGAATTTCAGTGTTTTTTCTCAATCCTATTCAAAAGTCGAAGTTTATGATTTTACTGATGGTAACGATCGGCCTGACGAACACTTTATTAATTTATGACCGAAGACAAGGGTTCCTCTTAGGACATGGTTTAAGTGGCTTTTGAAGTAGGTATTGAGCTAAAGAGATGTGTTTTACTTTTAAAACTGAAGTTTAGGACTTTAGTATCGTTAAGGATTCGGCAGGCATCGAAAGTCAATTACGAATTCGAGGCTTTGCTTGTTGAATTTATGACTTATCACTAATTATCTATCTTTATTATTGTACATACTTTTTTACGTTACTTTTTTTTTGCTAATTTGGTGAGTTTACTGAATCAAAAGGTCTTGTGTAAAAATATGAATCGACGTGTTGCTGAAACGGGTAGTTTTGGTGACGCGACAACGTAAAATTGAGTTTCGGTTTGTGGTAAAACGCGTTATTGTGTGTAAGTATTTCTATGATATTTTTTTACATCCATTTAAGTAATATATTTTTAACATAATAATTATAATCTCGTCTCAAATTTATTCGTTATTGGTGGTTGCATGTGCAAATATCAAAAGCATGTACCTACTGATAATGTTTGCGTAGTTATTTTACTATTTTTACAGACTGAAGATTTTAATTATAATTTACCCAAATAAGTATAGATCCTAGATAAATCAAAAAAAGCAGATTAATTAGAACGTAATGTTAGATCAGTCTGGTCCAATAAATATATATATCTGGCGGTACCAACTGATCCCGTTCCCACTATTACTTGTTTGTCAGGTGAATCTGTAAATTGCAAGCTCATTTATCGGAAATATATAATTAGCTAAATATTTCCTATTTGTATATAGAATTCGTCGTTTTTACAAGTAATTAGCTCTTTTTAATATACGAAATACGTGAATGATAAAATAGAAATGACGCCTTAAATGAAATTTTGGAATTCAATTTAAATTTGCAATAAAAACTATTTGTTTCAGTGAAATAATTTCTTTTAAAACCAATAAATGATTTTTTAAATTAACTTAAATGCAGGCGTCGTCGTTCCATAGTAAACACACATTTGTTTGAAGGAACTCGATAATTATTTAATTCCATAGACTTTTTTGTTTGTTTTGTTGTTTTAAATTATTGTAATGATATGGGAAACCGTGTTTTACGTGGTTTGAGGATGTACCCTTTGATATAAACAAGCAACGGCCAGATTTCAACCGGCAATTAATAAAACTTGCGCGGAATTCAACTTAGAATCAGGCGAAATAAAATCGTGGCGAAAGTCGGATTGTTTCAGGTAAACGAACCATTTGTGCCCCGTTAGGCCAACTGAAATACAAAACTGGTATATAGTAATCCCGCAAAAACATCGTAAACCGATATAGTTCATAAATGCGTTGCTTATTATAACTTGCGTACCGTTAGGCTACGACAGCTCGTTACGAAAAAATACTGTTAGCAAAAGAATCCGGGTTAAAAATACACGTAGCAAGGAAATTGTGCAATAAAAAACAAGTTGTTTAATGTTACATTTAAATGTCCAAATGTCAGGCAAAAAAAAATACTCCAACGAGTAAACGAAAATTAACGAAAAATAAATAGCGGAAATATAAAATACTGTCGAAAAAGTTGAAAGATCTGTGTCGTCTCAGAAGTGCAACAACATTTAGACGAACCCTTTAAGAATACCAAAACGGGAAAGAATTCGAAAAATACTGAAACGTTTTTACCATGCGACGAATGATTAATAAGAGGAGGATAATTATAACGATCTTAACAAATGCCAAGTATCCGTTCGACTGCAATTCTATGAAAATGCTTGACAAATCGGCGCAGTATTAATGAAAAGCAAATACCTGAAGAGTATTTTAAAGACTGGCCAATGAAGGTATGTCAAGAACGTAGGGAACAATAATTAGTAATTCCCTGTATAGTTTAATGGGTGGTCGCAAAGCCTTAAGAGCCTGCCCATGTTTTCGCCAGTTCAAATTTGGCGTTTTTACCACAATTAAAGCAAATGATACGCGGCCCATTTTAATGATAGCATTCCTGCATGGGGACACACCTTTTAGAAGATTATATAAAATTTATCAATTTTGCATTTGCGTTTTTGCTATTTGGGGTGTGCATCGCATGCATTGAAACGTCAAATGGAAGGTTGCATTTGAATTTTTTTTAATAATTATATTTATGCCAAGAAAACTTTGAATCTCCATAGAAAGGTTCAAAATTTACGGACGTAATAACGACCTTATAAACATAAAATAAAAATAAATGCAATGTTTTTATGCAGGACCCAATTAAAGAAAGGTTTAACAAGGTTGAGAAATTATATGGGCGAACCGACGGAGTTTGATGGCAGTTGAAATGTTTATTCGTTGCTTTTTATTAAGCCTGTTGTCAGTGAGTTTCCAACAAATACGTATACAGGCCCGTTGAAACAGAACAGTACTTTTATAATACTTATTATGTTTAAATACAGTACCGTGGGAACAAAGAAAATTTATTTCGCTTTAATTTTTTTATATAATTTAGATTGACAACTTCCGCTCAATCAGTCCGAATGTCGAGAGTCGTTCCTAGCACAGCCAGGAAAATAAGAAATAATAAATAACACAAATAATTAATTTCGTCGGATTGTTAATAATAAAAACGCTGTTTCAAAACGAATACCAGTATATTCTTTGTAGACAAAGTGATTTTTAGGTATTTTTTACGTAAAAAAGGTATTATTGTTCAATATATCAAAATAAAATTTGATTCATTGCAATTCTGTCTAACAGAATTTTCCTTATTTTGATTAGTTTAATTAGTAATAGAAAACCCAGTAGGTTATTTTTTTTATCTTAAAATTCTTCTTCTTTTTTAGTATTCACTGGCAACCATTGGTGGAAAATAATATTTTCGCCGTATAAACGACGTAAAATACGGATATTTAACAATGATACCTTTTTTTCTTAGAACATACTAGAAAATGACTTATCAGAAATTAAATTTGAGAATATATAGAAAATTATGATGGTATTTTTAGGAAAAACATTTATGCAGGTCGCGACACCTATTAATGATTGCAAAACTCATTACACTATCTGATTTCTCATTCCCGAAAAATATTTTTAAAATTATGAACGTAAGTAACAAACAAAAAATAAAATTATTTAAAAAATGGAAATTTTTTGATACAACGAATATACTGCTATTCGATGGCCCATTCGTTTTGAAACACACTGTATATTTTATAAACGATCTTGGAACATGTTGAGAATTGAAAAGTGTCGCGGATATCGTTAAAATGATCGCCGCCGTGGAGCCATGCAAAACTCTTTGTATTGCCTCGCAATGAAAAATAACGGTACCGGTAGCAATCGTACCTCGTTATTAAAAGAGTTGAAAAGCGATCTGAAGCCTAGAGAACGATTTCTAACGCCTTCCTTTCCTGCATTTTGAAGATTATCCCCAAACGGATTTGATACCGCGCATAACTGGTCTAAAATCCTACTTTGGACCATATGACGTTTGCTTGCAGTGCGTTCGTACATTTAAATAAGTGTACCGATATGAAAAATAAACCCATATCGCAATTAAACCGGTCGCCGTTTACCGGACAAATGCAAAAAAATCCTCCGGAGAAGATGATGATGATGGGAGTAAGAACCTTGCAAGGTCGATGCGATTGTTCGAGGAACTACTTTTGTCCATTTCTAGTCTTTGGACCACGCTCGTTACTGCGGACAGTAAATTGGTAAAACCAAACTGGTGTCCGCTCGAAATGGGTAAAAAAAAATGTATACTGTTTTCTAAAGTCCAAAACCATATGATGGCTTCTATTGCGTAGTCACAATATAGTTTGTAATAACATTTTTATTTATAAAACTTTCTTACACAATTTCTCACATACTTTGTTTCAACTTGTTTGTGTATAATTATCCTGTTAGGTGACATTTTCATGCAATTTCGTACCACATGTTCTAGAGTTTAAGACATATTTTGCATTTTTTTCTTGTTAAATTTTTGATAACAATTTTAGTGTTTTGAGATAGTCTTATTATAAAAATGAAATAATAAAGAAACACAAAAATCCGCGTTATTGTTATTAATTTTTTTTAGACCCACAAAAAAAATTGTTATGCTTGTCTTCCTCGTTATTTTTTAATACAATATTCGAGGCCTTCCTATGGGTGGAACTGAAATAGTGTTTTGACTAAAAAGGGGAAAAAGAGAACAATGTTCTTGGTAGAAAGTTTACACTGTCTTCTTTTTGGGTTTAAAATTTGGTGAAAACAGCCCGAATTTTTGTACCCTAGAATATGTGCTTTTTGTCAGTTATATAATACATATAATATAATCGTAATTTTTAATTTTGAAATTGGCATTTAATCTACAATATATTGTTTTTTCTGATTTCTCTATTGTTTTCTCTGATTTTTGGACTTTTAGTGTATTAGTTAATGTGCAAAATTTCACATTTAAGATTGTTATTAAAAATGAACCAGATAGAACATATTATACAAAGCAAGAGGTGCGTACGTAATATAATTTATACATTGATAAAATTTGACGTGGTAATCTTGTGTAGAATACTATTTTTTTTCTAATCGTACGCCGTTTTTATTCACCAAATTCAGACGAAAAGTGTACTGTAACAAGACAAGTGTACATACCAAGTTTTTACAAAATACGTGAAACCTGTAAGATCTGTAAATAAAAATATTATGTTTTAAATAAAAAAAAATGCCGCAATAAATATCCCAATATTTTCACACAAAGAATCTGGATACTGTCATAAATTAAAAACAAATGTTTTAGTGCCTTTTATGTCACTAATGAATTTTTGAAGCTACGTATAAGCATACCGACGTTGGAATAGGCCGACACCGAACAAATAACGTGTACAGTTTTGAACAGGCTACAAAATTGGTACAAAGAAATTTTACCAAAGCGAATGGTAGGCGCTTCCTGCGCAAGCACACATTCTGAATTTTAATTTTTCCGCATTTTCCGAGAACTCTCTTGGAGATAATATTCTTCTCCAGATTTACCTATCCCGTTAATAAGAAAAAAAAGCTTTCCGAGTTAAGCCGAGCGAAAAGTTTAAAATCTTGAAACAGTTTCGGTTATAGTCGAAATAAATGCGTAATTGCGTAATAATTTATTATATTCATAACGCGTTTAATTCCGTGCGATGGGGTATCTAAATTTTTGTATATAAACGCACCAACGATGAGGGTATTTAAAGCATTAAACGACCGAGAACGAACGAAGTGTAAAAATTGCGAATATTTTTAACTGTTCACATTATTAAATTTGATTGACCAACGCAATTTTGGTTAGCAAAGGAGCAAATTGAACCGGTGAAGTCCCGTAACCAGTGAAGATGCATCTTTTTGTGTTTACGACGAAAAATGATACGCGGCCGAGGATTTGCATGTACTAAATTTTTATAGGGCAAAACTAGCAAAACACTTTAGGTGCTTAAAAGTTTAAAACTACCGTGAAATAAATTCTCGTGGATTCATTCACATTCTGATTGTAGTAGATATTAATGCATGCATGGGAACATTTTGCTATTTTAAATACCGTAATGTATCGTTACCCGTCAGCTAAATGTAGTGTACAGCAAAACGCAGTATTTCAACCCATTATCTGGACGATTTAGTTTAATTATTTCCCTATAACTGAAGCAATTTCAACGTCTGCATGAACTATTTTCAAGCCTGCCTAATCGTAGTAAATAAAGTGTACTATTTTCAATTTTTTTTCAGATTTTTAAATCGATTTTTCATACACTAATTAGGTCTCAGTAATTTGAGAACTATGGCCGACGGAATAATCGTTGTAAGTTACTGGAGGTGAGTTTAAAATCGGAACTAATATAAAACAGCAAAACCAACGGAATGAGATACCGGTAAACGATATAAACTTAGCAATTTAGCAAATTTAGACGGCGACACGTTGAAGTATTCCGAGCAAAACAAATAAATATACGCAAAGTGTTACAAAGAAAAGTTGTCTATATATAGAGATATTTGCGCTGGTTCGGCGCACACCGAAAAACCAGCAGAATCGAATCGAAATATAAAATATTTACCGCGACGGGTCGGAGGGTTCCTCTGGGAACATTCTGATAGAAATTGTTGGAAAAATTCTGGCGGTACTTGGACGGTAACCCGGTGGTACCGTAGACGACTTTTTCCATGATCCAGTATACACGTGAATTAAACACAACGGCACTAAGAACGTACGCGAAAAACGGGGAACATTTTCGTATATTCCCGCGTTTGAAAAATAACAACGACCGGAATTCTCCGATGCGTGTATAATATAAGAAGCGCGGCCGCAGAGAGTTGGATGACTCCGCCAACGAAGACGGTTGCTATCTGTTTACCGAGTCTCATTGCATGGTAAATCTCGGGGATCTTCTTTCCTCACCTAAGCGAACGAAGGCACACATAGTCACCAACCGCGTAAATCGTACACCGCTGTCATAACTTGACGAATATTATTGCGGCCATTTTGCAATTAGATTAAATTAGACGAAATACCTATACGTATAAATAAGTATCCGAACTTATTCGTCAATTACAATAAATTACGCAATTTTAAGTCGATTAAATAATTAAAAATGTTCATACTTGAGCTTAGATATACAAATCTGTGTTAGAACTTCCTTGAACAACATTTTGTATAATAGCTGGCTAGAAATTTGGTGACATCTTAGGGTTTTCGTAACTTCAATTTAACACATTTAATAAAATTCAATTAGAAGAAGAAAATTTCAGATATTTTTCGGAAACACTATTTGATAAAGGCCCGATAAATCATTAAAAATTGTGAAAATCTGAACATGTTTTGTTCTAATTTAATTGTAATAATGATGAGTTTATCTTTGGGTACATCATTCAGTTCTAAAAAAGTTGCAAAATATGACATCGAGCAACCCGAACGATAGAAATCGATATCACAATCAGACAGGAATATCGGTATTCGCCGAAACATTGACAAGAACGCTGCCGGAAGAAAACCAGATTTTTGGCGGCACTTAATCGAATATAAATGAACAACAGCCTCATATACATATAGGAATACAGTACGGCTTTATTGAAATTGCCTAATTAAGTATTTCTAATGCCCAAAACTACATTAAATGCATCCAAGTTCTAACCGGGCATCTCCAGAGCACCAAAGAAAATAACCACTTATTTCATTCGGTAATACGCTGTCGGGTTACTTGTCTACTTGGGCATTGAACTCTCTGTACCCTAGTAGGTTCATTTAAAATCGACTTTGTCCTCCGCTGCTTTTAACACATCACTTTGGCTCGCGCTTAGAATAACCAGCTCATATTATGCTAAATTAGGGCGTGGATATTGTTTGCCCTACAAATCGTTTACGCATTTAATACACAAAAACACACTGTGAAAATATTTTACGATTTACTTTCGTTTTACTTGAGTTATCCGAAGCCATTTTGAACAAGACTTCAAATATGTACAATCGGGCTATACTAGAATCGGAAGAACCGTGAGTATAGAAACAAAACACAACTCACTGCTATCGTTTGCCTTAGAAGAGCCAAGCTACTTTATTTTACTTACTAATGATTTATTTAATTTATTTTTAAATCAAATAAAACGCGAAATAGTCGCAAATGAAGTTAAAACATTTCTAATTTCACTTAAACGACTTTTTTAAACGCTGCAGTCGGTACAGTTGCCGAAACGAAAACCGAATTATTTGGTACACTTTTCAGCAAACTATACCGACCTACGTATTTCATCCCGTTATAGGAACTCGAAACCAAAGTAATTGACTCTTCTTCGATAATTTTACGAATATTTTTTCGACGACAACGCATCCATTATTCGCTGAAACGTCTGCGACGATAATCCGGACCATATACTGGACGAATCCGTGTTGGACCTCCCTCGTCCGTAAAAGTCGTCGTAATAATCGTAATCTGTAGTGATAACGTTGAATTTGGCGTAGTAAACGGCTGCGAATGCCGAATAAATCAACAAAGCCGCCGTCACCAACTAAAAACAATCTGAATTTACGAAAAAGACGGATGAAAGTTCTAATATTTTCGCTAACCTGAAATACGGCCCAAAACTTAAACGATCCCTCGTTAATGATGAAGTCGTAGTAACCCTGCCAGGGGTCCTCTGCTACAGCCTTTGGTTTCTCTTTTTCTTCCTTGTGTTCGTGGTGGTGATCGTGATAGTCTATGGTATCATCTTCCATCATCATTCCTCGACTTTGCCTCATACTTTGTTGCTCTTCATCATAATCCTCCAAACCTTGTTCGTACCTAAAAATAATCCCCCAAATGTACTGCAAAATCCTCTGGCGAATTCACCGAAACAGCGAAAGATTGATTGCTAAAGCTAAATAATAGAAAAATTTAAAAGAAATATTAAATATCCACAGAAAAATAAAAAAAATTGGGATGCAAAACAAGCTGTCCAACGACATAACAAACATTACACATGTTACACATGTTACAATGCTACAATGTTACCTGGTCTTTTCCGGGGTTGCACTAAATTTTTCGGTGGTAGCGACCGGAAAATTCCCGACGGTCGAAGACGTATTCGTTACACAAAAACAAAACTTGTACAGAACACAACAAATAATCACCAACCTGTACATATTTTGAAAAATGTAAACTAGGTACAGCAGCACTTTTTTTTACAAAAATGCACACCTCCGGCCAAGCAATATTATCAGAGGATGTTTCAACTGTAAATCGATGGTGACACTTATCGGGACGCGCAGCTCACAATTGAAAATCCTGTGATAATTAATATAATTTAGCACATGTTAACTTAACGGACGACGTGCATTATTGTAATAATTTACAAACAAATATTAGAGCGATCATTCTGTGCTAACGCACGTCTGCCGGAATCTAGAGCAACAAATTCGGTAATGTTTACTTATCGTAAGCTGTTCCAATTTCATTTCGACCGATTATTGACATATTTACCAAGGTGTCCACCTCTATACGAAAAATTTTTAATATATACGTTTTCACTTTAAAATCAATCACATACTAATTTTCTTAATAAACTCAAATATACCCTTAGCTAATAAAATAAAAATCTTTCACCGTTCTACTTCACAAGTATATCAGAAAATTTTATTAAATGAAAAATATCTGCATACTAGTTATTTCAATGGACTCAGATAATATTAATATCATGTTTCTTATTGAAGAAAATTATTTCAGTTTATCATTTTTTCCAATAATTCCATTCTTCCGAGCTATTCTAAAACCCTACCTCTTATTGAGTACTCCCACGGAGAGTAGTATAAAGGGTTATTTCGGTGACCTTCTTGGGTATTGGGTATGACATTGTTTTCTTTTTGTCAAATAAATTAATTAATTTTCCAATTCCCATTAAACAGTGACAGGGACAGGAAGAACCTAAATTCATATGATGAGACAACATCGGTGGGGATTTGGGATAAACAGTAATGAAGGGCCGCTGTACTGAGATCATCGAACTATAATTAAATAATAGTGATCGCAAAAATTTGTGTGGGAGGAAACTTTCACACATTTTAGGCAGATCAACGGAAATCTCTTATCATTTGAGCTCTCGTATATCTTGGCGCATCAAATAACATTGGGTGACAGACCATGACCAGAAACAATATAAATAAACAAATTTATTTCATTAATATAACATCTTTCAAATATTTTTGAGTCGCATTGCGAATACCGACGGAAACATTTTGATACGCAACTGGAATACTGGCGTCTCTTTCCTCTGCCAAAGTCATAGTTCTTGATTCTCTGCTAGCGGATCCCCCTTCTGCCCACGTGTACTTTAGTCTGACCTTATGCCTGGCGATAGACTTGACGATCAGGACAGTGACGTAAATGATAAAGTAGATACTAAAGTACAACGGAATGTACCACAATTTCCTGCCCAAGTAGTAATAGCTGTAATGCGTAGAGCTAACTCGTTTGTCCTCTTTCACGGGCGCCATAGTGGTATGAGGTACTTCCTCGTAAACGTGATGGTCGAAATGGTGTTGATCATAAAGGTACTGAGGAAATGAATAATCCTGATGGTCGCCTTGGTTAGGAGGAGGTGCCAAATCCATCGTATCATCCGCCGGAGGTCCGTTATTGCCTTTGGGAGCATCCATAGCCGACATTGCAGGCTTAGGGGGTGCGTTAGCAGGCATTTTAACATCGTGAGGCATATCCGGCGGGTAAAAAATGTCGTCCTCGCTTTGGGGCGGGTATTGTGGCGGCCCGTCATCGTGATACTTGTAAATCGCCATAGGATCTTGTGGCTGGTGATCCTGATAATCGGGCGCAGGAGGGTGATCGTATTCGTTATTCATCGCTAGTGGTGGCCCTAACGTCATCGACGATTCTGGTTTTTTACTTTTGGGTGCCTCGCTGGATGGCGCTTTATCTTCGATCGGTGGATAAGAGTCGGGAAAATTTGAATCGTCTTCTTGAATAAAATTCGGCGGGTTATACGAACTAAACGGTGAATTGTATGAGCTTTCGGACGATTGAGACGAGGAAATTGGGGGCGGTGAAGGCGGTTTGTAGACCGGAAACGTATCGAAACTGGAAACCGGCCTCGGAGTCGTAATTGGAGTTGGTGCCGTCGCCGGCTGCTGGTTGGAACCGGAAGCGGGTGCCCCGTAAGTATCCGAAAGGGCCTGTTGTTTATTCTTATACACAAACAACGGTCTTGCCTCGAATCGATCCTGGATAACCACTTCGCCTATTCCAGGAACGTGTTCGATTTTCTTTTCTACCTTCGAAGCCGAAGCGGGATAGACTGGGTATTGGTAAACCACCCCCGGAGTCCTTTTGGAATTTTTTAATTTCAACCTAAAGAAATCTAGTTAATTTTATGCGAACTACTTGCCGTCCTGTCAATACTTGCCTGTGATTTTGGTACTGCGTATTTCTGCTGTTTCGTATTTCCTCCGAACCATTGGATCCCCAGCGTGCCACTTTTGCGTATTGCAAAACACCCGCAGATTCATTTCGGGCAATATTTTTACACGCAATCAAATCGAGCGAAGCGAATGCTAATATAAAAACTGCATAATCCATTTGAAGATATTTGCAAGGCGAAATGCGGCTCGGTACTGCTTTGTTATCATTTAGCCGGATAAGAAGATACCTCAGCCTCTTCCCTACTTTACGTATCTAACGTGTACAGGTGCTAATTGGTTCACAATCCACGGTACAGTTATAGCTATGTATTTTTTTGATTAATGATTCCACTGCCCTATATTATCGGTTACTGTTCGTTTTTTATTTACACGACAAATATGTGATCTGAATAGGAAATGTCGCTAGATTTTTTTTGTTTCGAAAAATACCCCGACATTTCACTTTTCTTATATTTAGGAATTTGCCGGTAAAAAGGTAGAAGTGACCGGAATTTTTTATTTATTAATTTTTTTTGGTCCGCGGTACCAGACACAAAAAAAACTGACAAATGCCGACGGTTTGTTTGTTTGAGGCCGATGCACGATACGCAAGCAATTCAAAACAATGCGGGCTGAGAGAACCAGCTGCCCCGACAGATTCATCCCCACGAGAAGCAAAATTAATTTCCAAGCAGCCAGTTGGAAGGTACTCCACGCAGTTGATAACGATAACGAATTCGAAGATTTGGGAAAATTTAGCGCGAGAGATCAAGCCCGAAGCGGCAACCCGACATTTTTAAACATCGCCAAAAAAATGAAAAGCAAGGAAAACTACCAAAATGCGTACGTGTAAGTTTTAATGGTTTCGGTTAAATATATATTGTGCGTTTGTAGACTATGGTCGGTGATGTTCAACGGGGATAATAACATAAACGGCTCGGTTTTCAAATATAACCAATCGGAAAAGTCTAAAAACACGGAGCGTGCAAATTTTAAGGCAACTTGGCCGGTGATTCCGAGGAAAAGACCTTGCATTGGTCCGCCAACCATTTTATTGGACTTGCCGGATATAACTACGATCGTTTGTAAGAGAAAACCCCTTTCCGAAATTAATTATTACATTTTTATTTTTTCCAAGTGGGCCATCGTATCGATTGGGGCAAACAAGGTCAAATAGCGACCATTTTCAAAACGGAAGTGTTTTTGTGGTCCGAAATTGATAACACTATCGCAATATCGGCGCAAAACGAAAACGTTGGACTTTGCGCGAAATGGAACAAGTCGGGAACATATTTGGCGGTGATTGTTGAACCCTTGTCGATTCAGATTATGTATCCGTCTAATGAAAAAATTGTAAGATTCGGGTTTGCTATGAAAAAGAGCGTTGGAAAATTTGATACTTTCAGGGCGGTTTTCTGATTCGCGACGAATGTTGTAATGGAAATAACAAATGCCTGCTGACGGTGTTGGAATGGAAAAATGAGGATATTTTGACGGCCGGGTGCAATTCCGGGCATATGTCAATTTTTCGAAAAATTCACGATTATCACTACGTTCTGGTAAAAGTAACAACATCGCTAACGAAATCCGCAATAGTGCACATGAAATTTTCCTGCAAGGAAAACTTTTTGGCTCTGAGCAATATAAATGGTTACGCAATCATTTATCGAGTAAATGGTTTCGACACGGACGATCACACATTTGAAAAAATGCAAATATTAAGGGCGGAACAACGACCGATTGTTCAAGTACGTATACCATAACCAAAAATTGTTCCTTCGCCTAAATGCTCTCATTCACTTCTTTCATCTAATAAAAACAACCGAAAGTAATGTATCGTAACGTAAATGAACGTTAAAGATGATTTCTTGGCACCCTTGGAAGGATTATATAATAGGAGTCGCAGACAGGAGAAAAATATTGATGTGGGACTTGAATTCCCAACAGTGTATCGACTATTACGAAGTTGTCCAACCCTACACTATGATATATGCCATCTCATTTTGTCCACTGACAGCGGAATTGGTGGTAAATGCATTTTTGATATACTTTTATGTTAAGTTACGAATCCTAGTACGAATTTTCAGGTTAGCCATTATTACGAAAACCGCGAAACGCAAGACTACGCTCACTATCTCACCGTTTTCGGCAACTTTAAAACAGTTACAGATCAAGTTTACTACCATAGCGACAAGGTTCCAGTTCTGCTCTGGGATGGCACTGGCTCTAGACTGGGTAAACTTAAGAGGACAAATCGGAAAAAAACGTTCCTATTTCTATAATTTTACAGCAACTGCGGGATTCGATGAGAACCTGTGCATAACGGATTTCGTGGAGAAAAGAAAATCGTCTTCGCACAAAAGAAAAAGCAGTACGCTTGACTGCAGTATTCGATAAATTGCGTTGCTATTCACTTTATTTTATATATTGTTGGTTTTATTTAATTTTTTATTAATGTTTAACGAATTAGATTTTTTAAAATCGTACAGAAGTTTCACTTTACCTTCACCATTAAAATTTCGTAAGAAATCTTATTCAATTATATTAGCTGCATAAACACTTTTAGATTTACCCAGTTTTCAAATAATGCCTTAGCAGAAAAGAAAATGTGTGTGTTTGACTGATGTATTCGTTTTATATATTGCTGGTTTTATTTATTGAATATTAATTTTTAACGCATTTTTTAAAATCGTACAAAATTTCATTTCACTACTAGGTATCCAACAGTGACCGATTTAGATGTTTTCCTAAGAAATTTCCAATTACTGCTACTGAAACAGTTAGATATACCCAAAGCTTATACAACCAACATTGACCGAGTTTGACACCGAACGAGGCGCTCCCAACGAGCAACTAAAGATCTACCGGTATGTCAGTGTCAAAATTGATTTTCGGAAGGGGGGTGTTAAATCCTGTCCCAAATATATTCGAAAAAGTAACAAATAGAAACAATTCATGTCACCCTAAACTGTAGCTCGTAAGACCCCTAGATAACATTCTAATCGAATAATCACATAATTCGTCATGGCAATGATAAAAGCGTTTCGTGTTCTGGAAAAGTGTATACCCTCAACACACCACAGTGTTCTATTAGAACACAAAGCTAAGGAAACCACTCTGTTATTTGAAGCTCATGCCGTGGCAGTTCTTTGTGAGTATCAGAATTCCTGGAAAGACTTTCGCTTTTGCAAGGCAACTGCAAATTTTAGCTTCTCAAGAAACAGAAGCAGTAAAAAAGCAATACAGTAAAATTCTGGATGCCTATGGGTGTCTAGGGGTGCTTCAAGTTAATTCCGGAGAATCGACTTTACTGTATCTAGTTATGATAACTGGTTGTTTTTCTATTGGGAAAATTGGTGATTCTGAAATATTCCGAATAACACAAACACATCTTGTACCATTGCATTACACGCAAAATGAAGACCGAATAGCAGAGGTCAGAAAATTATTAAATTCGGGAACATTTTATTTTTCATGGTACTCAGGTCCACCTGGAAATGTCCCTTTAGATTTAACTCTTTGTGCTCAGCGCGCTCAAAAAACGACCACAACAGATCACAGGTTCTTCTGGTATGTGTTAATGTTCAGTTCATGCAAAAGTTATCAACTGGAATGTTTCAGGAATAGAATGCTTTATGTACACCTATTAAGGTTTGGGGTGGACTGCAATAGTTGGTTGGTACGTGCAATGTGTGGTTCTGTAGAAATTCGTACTGTGTATGTTGCTCACAGAAAAGCTTTAGCTGCTGTGATATCAAGACTAAGTTGTGAACGGGCAGGAACTAGGCAAGTTACATTCTTAATTCAAAACCAGCGCATTCGCCATAATCACAAAAATGTATTCTTTTTATTTTACAGGTTTAACGTTAGGGGCACCAATGATGAGGGCCATGTCGCAAATTTCGTCGAAACTGAACAAGTGATTTACTTGGAAAACGATGTTACGTCCTATTTGCAAACAAGAGGTTCTGTCCCCTTGTTTTGGGAGCAACCCGGCGTCCAGGTTGACCAGTTGTATAAGCCTTAGCGACATTAAATTGCATTTAATCAATTTCAGGTTGGATCCCACAAGGTTCGGATATCGAGAGGCTACGAGGCGGCAAAAGCTGCTTTCAATAAACACATGTCTATGATTAAACAATTGTATGGCAAACAAGTTATAGTGAACTTGTTAGGAACCAGTTTAATAGGGAGTAAAGAGGGGGAAGCTATGCTAAGTCAAGAATTTCAGAAACATCACAAAGATTCTAGCCACACTGATGTGGCTCACATAGTATTTGATTACCATCAAGAATGCAGGGGTGGTAACCAATCTAATTTGCACAAATTAAAAGCGAAAGTTGAACAACAATTCGAAGAATTTTCATTTTATCAAGCAGAAGGGACCAAAGTAGTTAGTTTGCAAACTGGGACGATCCGTACCAATTGCTTGGACTGTTTGGACAGGACGAACTGTGTACAGACATTTTTTGGATTAGAAGTGAGTCAGTAAGTTTGGAAATAGTGCTTACTTTAAATCATTCGTTTCAATTTAGATTTTAGGCAAACAACTTCAGGCTATGCAATTGGTGGACAAAAAGCAAACTATATCTCGCTTTGAAGAAGTTTTCAAGCAGATGTGGGTGAATAATGGCAACGAAATCAGCAAAATTTACGCGGGAACGGGCGCCATTCAAGGCGGATCCAAAGTAAATCCTTCTACAATTGAACGTATTGAAAAAGTTACTACTTATTGTTTTTAGATCATGGACGGGGCGAGGTCCGCAGCAAGAACCATACAGAACAACTTATTGGACAATTCCAAGCAGGAAGCTATAGATATTTTATTAGTTGGGTCAACCCTGTCATCAGAATTAGCAGATAGAGCAAGGAATTTGCTCCCATACAACACACTCCATGGTATGTGTATAAGTAATTTTTTTCTATATAGAGGATGTGGCCAGGGAGTGATTTAAAGGCAAGAGGATACAAGCAAAACATCGTTTTTTAAATATTTTTTTTATGAAACATATTAAAATCTGTGGCACTTTGGTTTAAGCAACTTCAAAATGGATGGTTTTGCTATTTAATGATTTATTTTTTTAATCCAAAGTGTAGCGTTAGCGAAGTTTGTTTTTTAACGCGAAAAGGAACAGAGATATGAAATAATAAGTTTTGATTTGGTTAAGATGTCACGTTTATTAATAATTTTAATCTAATTAGCTTCTGACTCTATGGTCGAATTTTAATGGAACCACCAGATTAATTAAACCATTTTTATGACGTCTTTTCTTTAAGTATCCTAAAAAATCATTTAAAAAATGACGTCACTAAGTTTGGCTACTTACTGATTTTGTTTTAGCCCCTCCTCATGTTTTAAGAGAAGTATGTAAACGATATTCTGAATATACGGAACCAATGGAGGTAAGGGTAGCAGTTGGAACCTACAACGTGAATGGCGGAAAGCATTTTCGCAGTGTGGTATTTAAAAATATCCAATTGTCGGACTGGCTTTTGGATAACAATCGCAGTTTAATCGACACTAGCGGTACCGACACGAACGTCACGAAACCCGCCGACATTTATGCGATAGGGTTCGAAGAAATTGTGGATCTCAACGCCGCAAACATTATGAACTCCAGTACGGAAAACGCAAAAGCATGGGCTGCGGAATTGGAGAAAGTTTTATCACGCGATTCGCCCTACGTTTTAATTACATATCAGCAGTTAGTTGGAGTATGTTTGTACGTTTTCGTTAGGCCCGAGCATATACCGTACATAAGGGACGTGGCGGTGGATTGTGTGAAAACGGGCTTGGGGGGCCATACCGGCAACAAAGGGGCGGCGGCGATAAGATTAGTATTTCACGCGACTTCGTTATGTTTCGTCTGCGCTCATTTTGCGGCCGGCCAAACCCAAGTGGCCGAAAGAAACGCCGATTACAATGAAATTACTAGAAAAATCACTTTTCCCATGGTAACTGAACCATATTGGATACATTTCGTGATACCTAACGTTTGAAAAATTGATTTTCAGAGTCGTTCTCTGAATTCGCACGAATATTTGTTTTGGTGCGGTGATTTTAATTACCGAGTCGATATGGCTAAAGACGAAATCAAGCAACTCGTCTTAGAAGGAGATTTCGACTCCATACTCGAATTTGATCAACTTAAGGTGAGCTCCATGTAGTTTACAAGAAAACTTTTCCATAAAGGTAAATAAATTCAGAATGTGGTGTGTTAACTATGGGATATTTTTTTTAATATTTACTAAAAAAAAAATTAGAACAAAAGTTGGGGCGGCCTCTGTAATTACTTAAGGTCTGCTTTGAAATATATTAGTAACATGCAGTGAAGCAAAAAATGTGGAATATTTTGAACAAAATACCACTTATTCAGTGACGATTACGACACCAGTGAAAAATGTCGCCCGTTAGATACCATTTAACATTGTTTATCATTAAGCAAAAATACTAAGTTAGTATTTGTACACACAGTTGTATCACTCTCGTTAACAAGTGTAGAATCTTAATTCTAAGACTGCGGGGTGTTTCAGAAAAAAATTCGTCATAGAAAAAAACAAGTTTACATGAACATAAGTGAGGATATGCTTAGTTTTCAACATATTTGTTGATATTTGGAAAAATCATTTAAAATATCATTTGTGTCTGAATAAAGGCATTGCCGTTATGGGATGTGTCTTGTCAAAGAGATGTAGGCCACTGACTGTATTGCAATTTTTCTTAATTTTCATTTGAATAAGCCGCTAAGAGTGGATTTTTTTTTACTTTTGAGATGTCCAAATAAACCAAAAAAATAAAAAATATGAAAATGAAATTGAAAATGTCACTATAATCTTAGTATCAAAATATTAGTACTAACACGTTTTTTTCGAACATCTTGTATAAAGACAATCTCTCGGTATTTGATGTACCCTATAATCTTGGATCTATTTTAATTATTAATTATTATTGGTTCCTATCTGTTAATGTGAACTCAAGTTTACTCTATCCCCAAGGCTGGGTTTTAATATGCGGATGATATGACTTTAAGACTACGTAGTAAATCACTAAATGATGTTAATTAAACTAGTTAAAACGGAATAAGGACCACTTTTAAAAACACTTATTTTTATTACTTTTTGAGTAATCCTAATATAATATTTGTTGCCATTTACAATATGCACAAATAAATTTTTAAAGATAAGATTATCCGATAAATTCTTTTTAGTAAAAAAATATATTCACCAGAATTTTTCGCACTAATAACTTGATATTTGACGGCTGCAAAACAATTTGATTATCCTTTACCAAATTACCAGGAATATCCAATATGCATAGGTCTTGGTAAAGAAGACATTTAAATCAAATGGAAGTAGTGATGGTAGTGAGGCTATTCAAGATACAGCGCTAATGGCGCGGAACTCCCCAAAAAATCGAATATCCACACAAACAGGACGCAATAAATTTGAATATGGTGAAGACTTAGCCAAAATGTTAGAGAAACTGTTCATTGTGCAGGTGGCTCTATTATGGTCTGGGGCGATATGTGTCGACAAGTTCTGTTAAAAATTCTGTAAACTCATGGAACCAAATTGATTTTCATCGTTTTATATAAAAGTTGGTGTTATATTTATTTATGTGTACCTTGCAGCAAACTGTATTCAAATATTTTGTGCCTTTTGGGTATAACGTTTAGTTTAAAGTACAATTTTAAACTTAATATATTCATTAAACGGTTTTGCAGAAACAACAGCAAGATGGTAACGTGTTTAAGAATTTCATCGAAGGTACGATAACGTTTCCACCGACTTACAAATACGACTTATTCAGTGACGATTACGATACCAGTGAGAAATGTCGCGCACCAGCTTGGACCGACCGGGTACTTTGGAAAAGGCGAAAGCATTCGAACGAAGTCAACGGAGTTGTAGATAATTGGTCGCCCGGTCGTTTGGTCCATTACGGGAGGGCCGAATTGAAACAGAGCGATCATAGACCCGTTATCGCCATTATTGATATCGAATGCAGAATCCTCAACGAAGAGAGGCGAAATAAAGTGTTTTACGAAGTGATTAAAGACATGGGACCTCCGGACGCGACGATCATCGTGCACTATGAAGGTGAGTTTGATAAAGGGATCAACAGCGGTTCATAACAATGGAGCCGCCTGGTTGTAGATAGTGCCGAACTAGAGGATGGCAGTATTTTTGACGACGATATGGTCAAACTTTTGGTTGACCTGTTTGGCGAATTTGGCGAGACCATTTTAATTAGATTTGTCTCGGAAACGATGTGGATTACATTCAGAGAGGGACAGTCCGCTTTGGATGCCTTAAAGAAAACTAATGGAACCCTAGAAGTAAAGAGGGTCTTTCAAATTTGAAGCTCGTATGTAATTTGCTGATTCAGATTTTAGGTTACAAGCTCAGTTTATTTTTAAAGACTCCCGACTGGGTTGAACAAGCCAAACAAGAAATCGGATTGTGTTCCAGCAACACGGTACCCCTATTCACACCGACGAATCAATCTGACTATAATTGTGAGTTTCTTGACTCGGACGGGGTTTCCGAAAAACCCACGGGTTGAACTAATCAAGAACTTAATTAATTTTTTAATGGCTTTACTACACCAAACTAATACAATTTTGGAGAAAATCTGTGTAAATCTTTAAACCCAAGATTAAGATAATTTAACGAATTAAATTAAAATAATTTTAATTAATAGAATTTTCATGTATGTTTTAATTGAAATGAAAATAATTAATTAAAAAAAAAACCTTAAAAAAATCTGAATCACTATCGCTATTTTCTGAATCTACAGTAGGGAAATTTGATCACAGGAAGAACTTCATTAGTGATTTTTTTTCTGTTTGCCAGTGGAAGTTATCTTAAACAGGAAATCACAGGATCAGAAATTTAAAAGATCTTTATTTGTGTCTCTCCGTGTAGTTTTTCCTGTATAATCTTTATGACGAGCTTTAATTGCTAGTTCAGATAATTGCCCCACAGGCAAAATGATTAATTTTATTAAAATCAGCACCATGAATTAGTATCTTGTGAAGCGTTACATTATTGAATAGTTTTCGGTAACAATTTTTTGTTTATATAGAGCATGACTGCCGTTTCCATCACAGCTCCACTTTTATATATGACTTTATACTTTTATATGTTATAGCTTCGTTCTCTGGAAGACGCTTTGTTTTCGCCTGAGCATTAAATAATAAGGAGTATTCTTTCCTAAAAATACGTATTGTTTTTTCCGTCAATTTTAATTTGACGAACAGTGCAAGCGCTTCTTCAACTGTATGCTTTTTTAAAGCTTAAGCAACTTTGCGATGGCCTTAGCAATATTGTATTTTCCAGTTGCCTTGTAGCCTATTTCCTCCGCAAATCTAATTGCTCCGTATTTTTCACTTCTTAGCTATTCTATTGCTAGCAATAAAATGTTTTCTTGGTTAGTGTGATTTTTGCATGAAAATAGTTCGATTAAGCCAGTTTTCTTTAAAGCTGAATTGGTTATGTTTCCATTTACTACATTCCAACCTTCTATTCTTTCTGTTTTGTACACGGAGTCATTGATCCATACCTATGAAAAAAGATTTTTCACATTTTGCTCACATTAAGGCAATACTTATTTTAAGGTAAGCATATGCAACATCAAAATAATGAATAATAAGAGTAAACGTGTTAATTATATGCACACATTTTATTATTGTTGCGTCACACATATTTATTGTCAGTGATATGAAGTGCTGAATTAGCAAGTTCAAACAGCTATTAAAAAAAAAAAATTAAATTTATTTATTTTTAAATTACGTGTTAGTTTGCCACTACAACATGCGTTTAATTTCCAAATTGTAGACAGGTGATAATTACGATTTTGAACGTTTATATGCCATACGTAGCGTCAAAGCTTGTTAATGTGTTAATACTATCGCGAATAGGCTTGGGTATACCGGAGGTAAATCAAAGGGTCGTACCGGCAAGACCCGCCCCTCCTTCCAGACCACCTCCGCCGGCCGTCAGAGCAACTCCGCCCCCGACCGCAAAGAAGACGGTGCCGAAAGCGGGTGTGATTACGCTACCGTGTAAATCAACACCGCCGCCAAGTATGCCGCCGCCCGAGCTACCATCTATGCCTTCTGTGGACCAAGAGGGTGGCATTTACGAAGAAATAAATGACGACATCGACAGCATTCCTGAACCGAAGGGTATTTTATTGACACGCATTTTCACCAGATTTCAATTACTTGTACAATTAGGGCCGCCACCGCCACCCCCGAGGCCCGAAGCTGCCATAGCGGCACCCGCTTCCAGAGGCCCACCGCCAGTTCCAGCCAGGTCCGCTCCCCCGCCCCCATTGCCGGCGAGACCGCGGTCTTAAATGTACTAGTCAACATTTTTTTTTAATTCTTAGTTCCGTTTATTTTTAATCAATCGCATCGTGTAATTAGGAAAAAAAAGGTCGCAAATAATTTTCAATAGCAAAGATCTCCCTTACCAAATTAATGGTCGAAATTGATAACAGTATATAACAGTAAATTATAGGTTATTTATTCAATTAGGGGTAATTTATCAGGTTTGTTTTCTTGCCTTTTGCGTGTCAATGCAATTATTAAAAATAATTCTCAATTGTCACCTGACATTAGGGGCAAGTGACCGAAACGCGGAAGGTTTTATCATCTGGATTTATGCGCTACTCGAATCACAAAAAGAAAACATCGAAAAATAACTGAGACGCACTTCCGCGACTACTCATTCTCTAGCATTTAGAAAATTTAATATATGCTTTATATGATAGTGATGTACATGTTGTACCTAAATTCCAATTTCGGTGTCAAAAGCATTTATTTTTTTTTGTATATACCCAGTTGTTTGTAGGAATTCGCAATATGATTAGTGTAAATTAAATTCTAGAAAAAGTTGGCTGTTAGAAATTTTATGGAAAATCAAAAGCTATTGTTCCACATTTATTCGGTTTTATTTTTTTGGTAGACTATTTATTAATAAATTATTATAGTCATTAAGAAAAACGAGTTTTGTTTTAATTTGGTGCCCAAAAAATTCCGTCCAAACACTAGAAACTACAATTTAAAAAGATGAATATGAAATAATAATCAAAATATTAAATAAAGTGACGCTTAAAAGAATTCAGGATCGTCTATTGCGAGAATGCATAAACTTACGCACTAATAGTTAAATTATTAAAAAATCGAACGTTTTCCGGAAATTTCTGTAAACCGCATCGGTGACCGAACGATTTATTGTACTCCGGCACTCGAATATGTTTGGTTTGGGTTTAAATTTACAGTCAATGAAATTAGAATGTAAATGTTTATAATCCAACTTGACCAAACTGGAACGCATTTGAATGTGACCGCATGCAGATTCCGAATTGTCGACCCCTTCGCAATTTACGAGAATTTAATGGGTACCTACGGTGAAATTCTGTTTATTAAAATTACGCGTCACAGAACCAAGTTAGTATTAATTCGGCGCAAGTAAAAACCACCCAGGAAAAGGGTTTTAATTTGAGACTGACGGATCCCCTACATATGCATAAGACGTGTATAACGATTTAATCTGAGCTTGATAAGGGATCTCCACTACCGTCGGACTAGGCTAGAACATTTCGGGTTCAGAGAATGTACAGGTTAAAAGAGCGTTTCCTGTTTCCGCTATTATTTTCTATTTCGGGGACGCGTTATTTTTTGTCTTTTCCATTTTTAAATTTTGAACCGTTTTATAATTTGTAAATGTTACTCTTAATTCACACGATGACGTACGAGCTAAGGAAGTGAGCACCGAATGGCGACAGGGACGTATTCATGAAAAAATGTTACCAGACACTATTTTTTTAATCAAATGAAATATTATTATTTTTGAAACCCATAATAAGATAAGAGATAAACCGAGGAAATTACTACATTAGTTTATGATAACAGATAATAATTTATTCATCCTTCCAGCGACACTGCAGAGTAGTTAATATAATATTAAGTACGTAACAATTAAAAAAAACGTTAAAATAAAAACAATTAAAAAATATCAATATATATATATATATATATATATATATATATATATATATATATATATATATATATATATATATATATATATATATATATATATATATATATATATATATACCATAAATATAATAAATGTATAAGACACTAATTAATTAAGATATAGGAAACAAAAGACGTATAAATAAAAGACAAAGATAAACATTCAGGGATTACCCAGCAAGTAGTTTTCGAATTCATCTATGTCTTGTTTAGCAGCAAACTGTTTTTTGAATATTGCAGTATTTCACTAATGGTTTTAGGCAGTATGATGAAAAATTTGCAGCTAGAATAATTACGTGTTCTTTTTTATAAATTCATCATCACTATTTAATGCGAACATACTGGTCGTGAACATGAACCAGAATTTTGTATATGCAGGGTGTCTCGTAAATAATGGTAGATGGCAAAATAGGAGATTCTTTAAGTACAATGTTACGATTTAGTCCAAAAGTTGACCGAGAAACAGGGTGAGACAGGGTGTCAAAGTTAAAAGTAATAAGATTAGATCCACACAACGAATTCTTTATGTAATAACCATATCAATTTACAAATTCCACTCAAAGTGAATGTCCACTGAAATACCCTGGAACTTTGAAGTGGTTTACGAAGCTTCGTTTTGGATTCCATTAAGACTGCTTTTGTCAAGTTGATTATAAGTTTATTATTTCTGCATCACTCTGAACATTCATGCAGGGGACCTCTCTAGACTGTGATAGAGTATTTACAATTGTGATTTTAAATTCTCGATTGGTAAGAAAAGAATTAAAGCATTTATTTATTTAATGTTTTTAATTTTTCACTTACCTATTTGGGTTAATGGTGTCAAACAATTTAGTTAAGTCGAATAATACTGCACAAAGTCTCTTATTATCTCTTCTCTTATCTCTTATTATCGTTAAATTAAATTAACCAGACACCTCATTTTTTTATCAGAGTAATTAAAGTAAAATAAATAAAAGTAGATTTCTTGTTGTGTAAGCATGTTATCACAGTCACAATTTTTAGCACAATGAGTTCTATTTATTTACAAAAAATAGTGGATAAATAATTTGTTCCAAACATTCATTTCCTGATCAAATATGTTATAAACCATTTTATTAGAGAAAAAAATCCTTGATAGTGGTTTGACACATTTCCCTTCAGACAGCTTTCTGTTATGGCGTCGGAACTGAAGAAGACTGTAATACGCTTGACGCAAGATTGCGTTTGTAATGGCCACTAATATTTTTGTATACCTCAATTAAATCTCCACTTAGTCACCTTCGGTACAGGGTGGGTAAGTTTAGTTTTGAAGTATAGTTTCGCAGGGCGTCTTTTAATGACGGAGGTAGCTTAATCGCCCTTCTCTGTACCGTTCCCAATGTTTTATTGCCCTCGGCATAGTAGGGCTTTAGAAATAGCTCTGCAATTAAAATATTCGACAATGATTATTCCTAAATCTTTTTGTTCTCCTACAACGCAAATTCTTTCCTCCCAGATGATTAACTGCACTTGAAATTTCATACAAGCCTGATTTGCTTGTTCCTATTCTGATAGAAATTATATTAAAAATATTTAATAAAATGATGACGTTTTATATAAAAAATTTCCTCTCCACAATTTTTGTTCTCTTCTACGCGTCAATTAAAAAATGTATAAATATAATCTAATTGTCTGTAACTATCAATTCGTTTCGATTGGATGCAAATTGGACGGAATATTTTGGGTTTAAATTTAGAGAACGGCTTCGTTTTTACTTGGTTAATTATCAGGCCGCACATCTACCCATTTCCTACGCCCGAATAATGTGCTTTCTGGCGTCTCTCGACGATTTAGGTCTAAACGAAAACTTTTAATGTGTTCAAAGTGTGACGTACATTGAAATTCCTGTTAAACCGTTACCAACTAACTAAATATAATGAAATTAAAGACATTCGAGTCCGCAATTAAGCATTTAACAATCAAATACGGCAGCAAAGTAAAACAACGACAGAACGGTTCTTTATTAAGTTTACCAGTCGTAAAATGGCCAAAGTAAGGCAAATTCGACTATAAAGTTAAACCCCTTAACCCCTCCACAATGGCGAATACTATGGAGGTACCGCAAACGTCGCAGACATTTTAAAAATCAAATAAACATTGTACTTGCTGGAAGCAATTGCACTCAAATTGATTTTAAATTAGAAAACTTCCGGTCAAAATACCAACAAATTTGAGATTATCGCGAATTAGTGGGGCGGAAGTTTAAAAACAATTTTCATTCAGTTTTAAATTTAGAAACAGATAAATCTCAAGTGCAAATACGCATGAGTAAAGACTTTTCATCAATTAAAATTGAAATTGTAATTTAATTCGCTGCGGTATGTTTTTTTTATTTCCGTACTCCATGGCCATTTTAAATAGTAATGAGGAATCCGAGACACGCGTATTTCTATTATGGCAGACAATGCTTACCGGCTTGCGCTATATATTAATAAAAGTCGTATTAATTTATATGCAAAACATCGATCGATAGGAATCAATCAAATTATCATAGGCATACGTCAGCACAGACGTTCTTTGTAATTGTGCAAATATTTTTATGCACATTCTTACAGAAGCGCAAACGTCAAACTTTGCGTACTTCCAATACGCTCAGAATGAACCCCCGATAAAAATCATTTCAATCTCAATGAGATCGTCGGTTTTATATAAAACAATCTAACGCTGCGGTTAACCGCAAATATGCCAACAATCGTAAACAAATCACCTCCTATTGTAAATAAAGATTATTATTAGCATCTGTTGCAGTCGTGCCGTCAACCTTATAGACATTTAAAGAACCATTTAAATTTTTGTTTTATATTAGAATAATTTTTTACATTTTTTTGACTAAAGTTAAAAATACTGTACCATTATAAATAAAGACTACAGACACTTGTAACTTGGATTCTATTAGAATACTTTAAACAAATTTGGAAGTTCAAGGATACATAACAAAAGCAACCGCACGATACGCGTGGTTTGATCGTTAAAGTCAAATTATTAATAAATTTTATTGCACTTACGGCATTGAGTTTTAATACGAACTTCCTAGTCTGGGGTAATTTCCAGAAATGCAAAGAGAAGGGTCCCTAGAGCGACAGATGTTATTAAAATGCCGCCGCTACAACAGAATGAGTTTGAGCGTAAATAAATACACGAGCTAAATTTTCACTATGTTCTGCGTGTCGCATCCAATAAAAACCAGTGGAAACATCGTACTATATTTGTATATAATAAGTATATTTTAACCCACCGCGAAAAATGGACGAACCATTTAAACCGAGCAGTATTTGTGCACCTGCGTTATATGTTTTCGTATTGTTATTCCTATCACAACAGTTAAAAGGAAGACATAATTCTTTCTTGGTTCACACACGCGTACGTACTTAAAGGTTATATACAACAATGGCACATCGTAAAAATACGTTATACTCTTCCTGTTTTGGGTTTGTAAATAACCGCCTTCATCACAGTTCCGTAAGGAAATGCGAATCTGTAATTGTCAGTAAAAATTAATGGCGAATAAACCAAATCACTAACCACTCAGGAAATGAATGGTCCATTTAAAAGCACTTTCACCGTAAAATTTTAAATGACTGATGCATTTTATCACAAAAAAAGAATTGGAGTTATTTTACAAAAATATTTGTTTGATAATAACCAAACAAATGTTTTCTCCAAATTTTGGAAAGGTTTATTTGCATTATTTATACGGAAATGTAACGGTGTTAATTAATTAATGATTGTTTGAAATCTCACGAGTATTATTTAATTTATTTCATTATGTTTTGCGGATGACTCCGTTATTGTTTACAAAAGTGGCACTTGGGCTGCTTTCAAAGAAAAAACGGAAACCGATCTGGCTAGAATATTTTAAGGCTAACCATAACATGTATAAAACTTTTTTCATGCCTTTTGGTTGTTATTCTGATTCGCTGCCCTCATTATTAATATTAACACATCCAACATTCAAAATTAAATATCTCGGAGTAATAATAGACCCTAATTGAAAATAAACTGCGCGAAATCTTAAAAAACATACAAAATACACTAAGCTAATTGTATAATTATTTTATTTTGATTGTAATTTAATGCTCCAGTACACTGTCATAAATAAAATAAAAACTAAAGGAATTTTTTGCCGTAACATATTTAAAAATTCTATATTCAGCTCTCATACAACCACATTTTACCTACGGTATAATAGCCTGGGGTGGAGTTTTGGAATCTCAGCTATAACAATTCGAAATTGCACAGAAATGACTACTTAAAATTATTTTAGATAAAGGTAACTATTTTCCCCTACCATACGAGAATAAAAAGTCACACAGGCTGCCTACCGACAGTTAAAACGTCGCTAACCAAACGGTCATTTGTCTATGTAAGTTTCAAAATACACGCTGAATTGCCAAACCAAATCAAAACAATAACTAAATTAAAACCACTTAAAGTAAAATTGAAACAATGGTTGCTAGGCACTCTAAGAGAGAAAAAATAAATCAGTTATTGATATAAAAGTATTGTACGCCATATTCAATATCCTAAGTTTGTCCATTTTATTGCAAATTTTGACTATCCGGAATACTACACAAGTTATACATTAATTTTATAAATTTCTAAAACAGGGTTGGGAGTTTGAATTGTGTCTTTTTTTTGTATGTTAGTTTGTTTTCAAACTGAGTAATATTGGTGATAATTAATTTCTAGCAACTATAATGTAACTAGCCCACTAACAAGGTGCACATTTTGTGCGTAATCGTTTATTTGTTTTTCTCTTTTTTTCTGATTATTTCTTTCACACAATACATAGTAATCTCCTAAATAAAAAACATTAGTCAATTAAGAAGTAAAATAGATGAATATCATTTATAAAAAGGACATTAGATTAATTTGTAATATCTTTTGGAATAAGTAATATGTTCATTTGGTATTCAAATTTAAATTTTTTAAATTTAACTTTGAAGAATGATAAAGCGCAGTTTTAAATTACACTAATAAATGCTTTTAATAAATAACTCTTTATTAATAAATTGGAACATTAACAAAATTTTTCAACTTGTTTGAATGGTTCTAAAATTCAAAATCAGTTTGTCAATTAACCAAAACCAACCAAAACTGTAAAATATTAACATTTTTAATGCAACAAGTTAAATGTCATTAAATGCGAGTATTATTTTGTTTTGGAAATAAATTATTAATATTAAATAAGTACTCACCAACAGCTCACAATTGCCTCTTTCAAGAGGAATTCTGTCACCAACTCATTTAGTAATAATGTTCAGATCGATTTCGCTTATGCCTAGATGGAGATCAAGGTCGTGTCATGCTCTTAAATTACTTTTGAAAGCGTTAGGTTTATGAACCCTTTGCAATCACATCAGTCTCCGGCGACGTTGGAGATTAAAACGATAATTAATAGGGAGATAAAACTAACAAAATGGCAAAACAGACAAATTTTAACTTTCAAATTGATATTTAAAATGTCAAAAATATTGTTTATTCCTAATGGGCAAACAAGAGGACCATACAATGTCAGCTCCGATATTCAGTTTCTTTGGTTCTGATAATATTGATCCACATACAAGACTACATAATTCATATTATATTTAAACGACCAAAAGTTTTCCCATTTAATTAAATAATTTCTTCAGATTTTTTTCGAAAAAACTCCTACAAATTTAAGTTTCCATCTAAAATTGGAAGGAACTAAAAAGTAAACTAAATAGTAAATAAAAAAATAAAGTTTTCTTTTTAAAAAATTGATCTGCGCTCCTCAACAAAGTACGTTGTACGAGTTAAGCACGAGCAGAAATGAAAACACTTAAGAATGAACCAATAAATAATTGACAGTCCTAGAAAAAGAGGTGTTCTCTCGTTATAACAAAACAAGCAAAAGGTATGGCTGGCCTACATATTAAAGCGAAGAGGTCTGACGACAGTATAATGTCCACCTGGCATTTTAACCTTAACACTGATGCTCAACAGTTGGAGACACGGTAGATTGTACTTTTATTAACTTTTGGCACGATGCCTCCACAGAGTTCGCGTTTTGTGATAGAGTGCGATATACGAATAAAAGCAAAATGGGTTTACCGACTAAAAAGTGCACCCATACCGCTTTGATCATTTTAATATTTCCGAGAGTCTTCGTATATACATACGGCTTAAAGTCCCATGGAAATGTTGCTTTGATATTGCGAGTATATTTTACGACAAAGTGCAGGGTTATTTGTGATAATTAACCATTATAGCCACTCACGCGCACGCACACACATATTAGCTTCACAATAGCGAACCGCGAATGGGAAGAAATGGGGCGGACTCAGTATTATATATATAACCCAGCTTCTTAAAAAAATTATCTAATTGAATTTTTATTACCGATAAATTCGTATTGGTCCTGATGGAGAAACAACATTTCTCCATCTCAACATGGCAGTAAAGCGATTTAATGGTTTTTGGTCTTCGACACACCAAGCGGAAAACTTTATTCCCGTGACGGCGTTAAAATAAAAACCAAATCGTTTTATTGAGCCAATAACTCCAAATTTTAAAGGAATACGTATACGTGGTGGCCACTTTTACACTGCCATTGCATGGTCAACTTAAACAATTACATATAGTAGGTATGTTAAATGGGATGAAGCTACAAAAATCAAATTATCAGAGGTGAACTTGGAAATGTTTTAGGTCCTACAGGACCGCCATTGGTATAGATCGAATCAGCGTCGAAAAAAAACTTTTTTCTTTTCTGTTTCTGCGTTCTCCGTTCTCTGTGTCACGGGTTTTAATTCAATAACTCTCGAGCCGTTTAAACTAAGTGGCTCCAATGTTGCTCTTTTTTTACATAACTTTTATTTCAGGCATTTTTTCCATTATATACAGGTGTTTTTCAATTATAGACAAAAATCTAAAAGACCCTGAAAACCGTAAATCAAAATTCATGGGAAATATGGCCAATTGGTTTTCCTCTATCATGGAGATATTCAGATAGAAAAATTCAAATGAAAATCACCATTTCTCGCCCTCAATCTATTACCACATACTGCTTGGTGTCAGAAAACAAGTAGTTTCTTGAAAACCACTGACTCTATTGGAAAAAATCATACTCTCTAGGACAAGAAATTGCGAAGCGATTTCTTTTCAAAATACAAAGCTGCTTCGCGCTACGCGCTGCGAACTGGCCCTGCCAACCGTCGATTTTTCGAAAGCAATCTTGTTAAAAATGCTCTTCTGGTAATATGCGCTTTGAATGTTTTTTCTTGCCAATTAATGTTGAAATAATTGTAACATTCGGAGAAACATTAAACCAACCATAAATGTTTGAATCGGCGCCCTCTAGAGGGAGCGATGAAAACCAGTTTGTTACAGGTATGTTTTTTCTGAATAAGTAAGGTTTCCCCCTTAATCTCCATAAATGAAACCTAATTTGTTCAAAAGTGCCTTACAATTCAATGCGATGAACCAAAAAGATTATTATTATTTGCTCGCCCTGTCTAGTTAATTTAGTAACATACACATGAAGTACTGATTATAAAATTAGGTTGGTAGAATACCGAAGAATTTCATTTTGAAATAGGAACGAAATACAAAAATGAAATAATTTCATTTGTCAAAAATATTTCTTAATCCACCTCTAATAATTTAATTTCGGTGGCTTCAGGTCATTATTATTATTATTACATTGAAAAATTGGCCAGTTGTATATGGTGGCATTACGTGTGGAGTGGGTGGACGTGGTTTGTTGATGTAAAATTTCAGTATTATTTAGCCCGAGAATCACCTGGTTCGTGTCAGTCAGTTAATAAAAATAACTCGCAAAAAAATGGCCTTTGGTTAAATAAACCTTTGGGTCAGTATTTATTTGAACCGGGTTAGTCTATTTGGATATCCCCAGCCAGTCTATACGAAATGTATACGGTATAATTACAATTAAATTATTTTTGGTCAGCAAACCCACGCACACTGGGTAGAAAATTTAGTAGCACGACAAAAATGTAAAAAAATTAAGGGAGATCCGGCTGCCACGAGACCGGATTAAATGTCGTCCGCGTATGGATCAAGTAAAAACGTGATAATACATAAATTCCTTCAATTTTATGTTAACGAGCTTTTTTAATAGTCTGCAAATAAAATATGGCAGCCGTCTTCCACAGAATTATAGGTTTATAATTTTGTTGTTCTGAAAAAAAAAATGTTTAACGAAACAATCCCACTTCCGATGTCATCAGCGGTTAACGACACACCGTGTATATATACGCCTCCGCCATTACCTGCTATATACGTCTATCTGGTGCCCATAGGACTATATCTTTAGCTCGTGGTTTGTTCGCTACACTTCTAAATGCATCTAATCTTGTCACGCCGCTGTCGACGTTAAATTTACGTGTAAAATTAATGTGACAACGCCGACGCAACGCACAATTTTTGGTCCTATTTTAAAATTCAAATGCATTTTCTTATAACCTATCCGCAGCAAGGGCGTCTGATAAATCTTACAAGGGGTGGCCCCGAACCGCATTAAAAAGTAAATCAACACACACGCAAGACGAATATGGCAGTACTGAAATATTAAAAACACTGTCTCACCACAATAAATACTCATCGGCCTCAACTTGTTCCAGATGTCAAATGAACAAATTACTCGGCACGAGGTGGGGGAGGGGGGAGTCAGGGAGTACATAATCAAACGAACAATCTTCAAGTCAACGAGAAGGATAATCGAAAAATTTTTGTTGAGGTGTGTAAAACATTCAAATGAAATTTTGCGAATTGTAAAATGGTAAAACTTAACAAAATAATTATAGTACTAATGAGCAAGTAGTTTTTTGATATCAGTAACGTTTTTACGCCTAAAATTAAGAAAATAAAACAAACCGAGTAGCCTAATGGAGCTTGTATTCGATTTAGTTTTCTTTCTCTTAAAACATATTTCGGTCAAAACTTGTGTAAATAGAGAGAGAATAAACGAGTTGAAATTTATTTAAATATATGAAAGTTTTTCCCAATTTGACCAGCAAGTGCCGGATTAAGAGGCACCTAATTCTAATGGAAGTTTAACAAAACACTGAACGTAAATTCTGCCAAGGGTAAAACACAGTTATGCACACAGGTGCTAGGCCAATTTGAGGGCCAATCGAGAGATGGCTCTGCAGCTATAGAGAGATCCTTTGAGTCGCAGTGAGTCTTGACTGCCGATGCCCATTAATTTTAGCTTATGTTTAAACTTTTTTTTTAATGATAAATTTAATTTAATTAAAAATAAAAAAGTTTGAGAACATTTTCTGAAGGCCGTGGGCAGCCAAGGCATTAACGGTTTTATGTGAAATTTGGTATAATATTTAATATTATAATTTCCGAACCCCCAGTAAGCCTGTGGTTCTTGCAGATTTGATTCAATTCAAACCGAAGAACTTATAAGCAGTAGGGAGTCCAGTGGTGCGGTTGGCCTTAACAATAAAAATGCTAATGTCATTGTTATTTATATATTTTTCGTCTCAAATGTTTCGAATTGCCACTAAAGCGATGAATTAAGAGGTCTCGCTATAAAATCAATGGTATAAACGGTCAATACACGCGGTTAGTGTTAAATTATCTGAAAACTAAGGTCAAGACTGAAACAGCACACACTATAAACAGCATCTGGAAAGAGCCGCGGTTGATGATAATTATTTGCAGAAGCAACGGCAATGTGCACCACACATTCGAGTGCCGCGGTAGAAAATAGACGCGGATCGGTAGAGCTTGCCGGCCAGAAGTCCGCCAGTCGCCAGCGTCGCAACGTGGTAGTACTCCCACCTAAAAAGATGAGCTTGAGCCATTAGGGCCGTTCTCTAAGGGACTGTCACATTGGGTGCCCACCCTAAACCCAGTCGTCTGCCGCGCTTCACAGATATACCCGTATATATTCTACGTAATGATGTTTTCGATTCATTTCGAGTGCGAACGAATTTTTTAATTACGGTGATTTCGGTGCTTCCAAAAAACTGACTGTATATTTGAACCCGTTACTGATTTTCGGAGGTAAGTTCAGTGATACCGTCGCGATTTATCGAAACGCGACTGACTGAATCGCTGTGTTTTGTATACACGTTCACCTAGCGATGTCTATTTTGGCGCATTTCTTTATTCGCAAAATTTTTCGCGATATTTTTAGCGCGCTCTGATTATTTTGCTAACGGGCTTAATGAAAAGCTTACTTTACCTCGAACATCTCACGTTATTAATTACAAAATTACAACAAAATTTGATGGATTAAGCTTTAGTTTCTTCCCTTCAACTGATCTAAAAAAAGAAAGATTTATTGAATAATTGAACAAATAAGAAATTCAATGCCAGTTACCTGCAACTATGTCGTACGCAAAACAAAGTGAAAGAACCCATATGTTCCACGTATTTCTAAAATTGAACACTACGTTATTGTACGTGCATACAATGTAGAATATGTAGTTCAAGATCAAACAATATGGTTTACGGCACGTAAATGAGAAGGGAGTGTATCGAATTGCCCACAACATTCATTCACAAACAGACTTATATCGCTGCAGAAAACAAAACACGGACGTTTAGATCATATTTTCATTAGTAACGCGATTTCAGTTCCTCTTTCAATAGTTTAACGACGATATAGTTACAGGACAGATATTTGCGCCAAATCTTAGACAATTATGAGGATGAAAAACAGATAAAAACACACGGGAAGTAAATTTTCAAAGTCTCTGTTAAAATTGATACATATTTAGGCACAATTTTTCATTTTTCTCCAACCCAAGTACCCTGAATCGCGTAACCTAACGACAGCTATAAAGGGTAGTTTCTAGATTTCCCCTTTCCTTGTATATTCAAGAGTTTACGCCTTAATATTTTTATTAATCATGCTTTGGAAAAAAATGTTGGCCTTGCGAGATGGCAAAGCACACGGCGTATTATCTGCAGAGGGACAATACAAATATTTGAAGAACTGATAAAAACCGATCCAGGCTGTTATTATCATTATGTCCAAATCAAAAAATTATATAAATAAAAATAATTGAGGCGACGCGACGCAGAAAAATGAATTAACGCTCCGGTTATTCAAACCCAACCGATTTTTGAGAACCACTGTTTAAAAAGCTCGATTTCAGGCCTATTAGTCACGTTTTTAATTTTGATTGGCATTGAAAGAGTGAAATATGTATTTTTGTTAATGCGGCATAAAACGTACGGCCGAAAATACGCGCACTGATTATGAATTATAAATCACAGACTAAAACAAATATGTCCATTGTTTTGTTTGACTACATTGTTTGTCGTTGGTTCTTAACAACCGATTTTACGTGTGTTTTAAATGATCTAGTTTTAATCGGCGCAAGATTAAATGCTTCAGAGTATTTTATAACTATGTAAATAGCACCGATATAAAACTTGTTTCCATTTCGAATGTTTGAATCCCTAAACCGCGCAATTAATCTTATTCATTTACTGCAGCCTTATCTGTTTACAGTTTTGCTGGTCAATTGAGATGAATGCAAATTTGCCGATTGAATCGTGATTCATGTTTGTTTGAACTAACTGCATTGATTGGATCTCGACTAACGTACGGAGTGATTCATATTAAAATTGATATAAAACCACTAACATTTGACGTGTAAGTGCTGCAAGGTACTGGTACTTCATAAACGTTCTTTGGAGATAGTCAACGACCCCTGTTGGGTGGTAAATCACCTTCCTGGAACAAAGTCGTTTGAAATGGATATGGTAGAAGATACTTCGCTAATAATTGTTTACAAAACATTTGCCCGTGATTGGTAAAAAAATATTTTCCAAAAACTAAGCGAAATAAACGTTACAGTGACTTACTCTAGGCAATTAAAAATTGATATAAACCGGACATCACAATAAATCGTCACCGTTGTTTTCGTGCCTGGAATACAAGCTAGTTATTTTTCAGCCGCCATTGTTGTAATATTCATCGTCGAAGGTACACAACAATATACCGAAGGCATATTAAGTAGAGTTAGCTTAAGCATGTACGAACCCTGTTGCATCTTAATAAGCGCTGAGATTCGAATTGGTTGTTAAGTGACATCCGGTGTTTGATCCAAGATTTCGCTTATAATTTACCGGCTACACGTCGATTTGTTCGTGAAAGATTTTCGATACTTGGTTCTGCATAATATATGCCAGAGCATGCGACCATTTTTCGAAAATATAAAACGTTAATCTGATCTCACAGAAAGAAAAAAAAATAAAAACCCTAGACCATTTTAATTGCTGGATTTTTTTTACAAATTAATTTTATATCAACTCGCCAAGAGTACAAGAAAAATAAGATTCAGATGTTTCGGAGTTAAACTTATATATAACGGACGTTTTACATTTATTACACTTTCTTAAAACCTTCGATGTTATAGAACTAAGAGCACGTTTAATTTTACTACTGCAAAGTTGTTCTTTGTTACTATGCAGCTTCGATTCGAATAGCTTGTTAAACGATATCCGGCATTCTATTAGGTTGTGATCTGCCGACAGCATAGTTGACTGATATTCTAAGGGTTGTCGATATTGAAGATTGCATTCAGAAAAAATCGATGCGATTCTTATATTTTTATGGTCACGAAACGGACGAAAAACGTTGGAAATTTGTTGTGTTTAGTCTGCCACAAGTTATTAACGGTTCCATTAAATTTGATGGTTTGTATACATGAAATTAAAGCGATTTAATACATTACAACTAATTACGATATTACATTAAAAAAAGCAATCAGTTTTCTTCTAATACAAATTCCGCGTAAAATTCCCACAGTCTTTTGGACAACGCCATACAGCAACCTGATACTTCTAACTAGACGGAGTATATCAAAGTCCTGTTTACGAGAGTTCCTAGTAAAGAAATATAAACGGATCTTTTGTTAGTTTAAAAATCCTATTAATGCCTTCTGACTAGTTAAGATTGTTTTAACACCTTTTAGTTTCTATAAAGCCGTAAAGCGTTTTTAATGTTTGCGTTCGACATAGGGGTCTATTATTAGTGCGACATTGACCCGTTATTTAAAACACGATTGATATCTACCAGACTTATTCGAGATTCGAAATTGCTGCCAAAACTGCACAAACGATTGACATAGGCTAGTATTAAGAGCTACTTATGATATAATTACATTAATTTCGAACCCACATGGTATATAAAGAAATAAACGTGCAGGTCAGAAATACAATGCAACTTAAGCTTAACTAGCTTCTTTGATTGAGTAATGGGTCCAGGGTAAATCGATTTAAATTGAATATCATTGTCGCGCGCTCTCCCCTTATATCCTGCTATTTCCAAGAGAACCAAAATTACAATACGCAACGCTTTAGAATTTGAATCAATCAAGTATAATTTTTGCCAAAAAAAAAACGTGCTAAATGTGGAAATTTTCCGCGAAATATTTTAAATGGCATCGATTAGAAATGAGTCGATAAATAAATCTAATTTAATTAGTACCAATAAAATAATTATCGCAAAAGCGTTGAACTGATTCGAACTTGGAAGACATCTCTCATAAATGGTCCATTACGCGAAAATTAAATTAAATGTTATGCCTATCTTTCGATAATTACGAAGATCGTTTAGTTCGATATGGGAATTTATATGGTTTTGTTATTTTATCGATGTACCATTCGGCTAGTTCTGGCAACTTTCTCGTTTTAGGTGTAAAAAAGCCATCTTGGTCCCTAAATTTTCGACACAGATGGCATGAACGGTAAAATCTGTCTAGCAGATTTCTCGTCGTAAAACCCTTGTTTGCTCGGTGCTGATGTACAAGGTGATCCGTCACAACGTATCGTTAATAGTGTTTCTTCGACGTAAAGCGCGCTGTAAGTAACGAATAAAAATTACGCATTTAATAAAATAAAAAGCCCACATGTCTAGAGGACATGACAAAGTTTAACTCTTAAACGTTATTAATAGGGTCGAAAGTTTTTCAAATGTCCCGTGTCGTCTTTCGTGAAAGGAACTGTACGTTCCAGCTCGGAACTACAAAAAAGCTTTTAGTAAATACGGGATTGTGATGGTTAACAATAAAATACGAATATGCAACGCGACAAAAGGCGTGTTAATTACTTATCGTAGGAAGCGACAAAAGGCACGGGCATAATGCAACACAAAATTGTTATGCGTTTGACGTCGATGAGTCAGTTCAGGTTTGCTGAGTTTTGCGCATTTTGAAATGTTCAATCGTCAATCATCTCCAGGTATAGCCGCCCCAGAATGACATAGTAGTAATGAAATATTGACAATTTAAAACAGAGCAACCTTTCGTTCGACATCGGGGCATATTTCTTATATCACCTTTATATCGGGCCAATGCAAAATAAAATAGTTTTCTAAAAAATGTTAGTCTTGTGGGAATTAACACTCTTCCATTTTTAAGGAAAAAAAGCGAAATTGTCAGCTGTCTATAAACTCATTCAAAATACGCAAAAGCTATGTATTGTCAGGTGGCATGTAATATAAAGTGAGGATATAAAGTCGTTTGACATATTGCCATGAATTTGTAATACGAGACAATTCTCATTTTTTTTCTGCTGAAAATGACATTTCCATTTTACATAGGCTCGGTTTATTTTTTTTATGGAATAGTGGTTCATGTAACACTTTGTCTCATATAATACCATCCCTAATTTCATTGCTATGTACCAAAGTTAGAGGCGACTGAATTTGTGTCCTCTCTGTATCACTTAAACATTAATCAAAGGACAATAGAAATTTAATATTTTATAGAAAAAAAAACTTAGCAAAAACCTGAATTCAATGAAAAAAATCTTAGAAAATATTATTTTAATTTTTTCACAAATATTATAATATTATTTTTGATGATATTATATATCTTCCCCTGGTAACTACAGGAAGCCAGTAAAAGCTATTAAAACATTTTGTTAGCTTGGTTTGAACTGAGTAATTTGTAATTAGCATCCTATCTTAGTTGCCGTGCGGGTACCATAGCATTATCAATATCTCCGTCATAAAGGACAAACCATCTAATTCAATATTCATATTCAGTGCAATAACTAACAAAATTACTTTTATTAATTTTTTTTTCCTGAAGCTATAGCTGATAGAAGAACACCAAATCTTGTCATACGATTTTTGTTTAAGCCAGTAATTTTAGCATTTTAGGGAGGGATTAACAAAAAAATGCTTGAAGAGATGCCAGTGTTGTTGATATGTATGTATATATGTATATCAAACAGGGTGTAAGGTATATATAACACATTTAACAAATTGTTATATTAAGCAAAGTTTGACATGACCTTGAAGTTCGTGCTTATTTGAAAGGCAATTCATTTATTTAATGCTTCTCCTTTTAATAATAGAAACCATCCCAAAAGGGGGTGGGCTAATTATATACGATTTATCCATAAATTTTAAGAAAGAAAATGCCGATTAATAATGTGGGAATAACAATATGTTTTTAAACTTTGGTCAACCTATGTAAATTATTCTAAAGCCCTCTGGAAATGGTATAGTATAAAATACGATAAATTAATAAAAATTACATAAATTTTTGTTGTTTTGATCTTTTTGAAAATTATGAAAATGAATTTTAAACTTCTGTGAGAACATTTTACCGAAAAAATATTTTACGTTCCATTCTAAAGTGGTTATGCCGTGTTTCCTTTCTTTAATCCGTTTTTGTTACTTTCTTATGATTCTGGAGCGGCTCTATACGCATCTCAAGTTAAAATATTTGAAAACCAACAGGCGGCAATAATTTATAAGTCGTCAAGTATCTCGGACTGGCTGCCTGCAGTCATCAATTCAAAGTGAAGTACTGACTTCTGCCGGGGTTCTGTTAAAATCTCTATTAAATTTTTCAAACCCACTAGGAGATAAAAGTTGTATGCGCGGTCATTTTTAATGCACCCGAAAAATTTGTACTTAAACATTTTATTTACAAAATAAAATGATACGCTATCTTGTTCTAATAGGCGGCAAATTATTGAATTCTTGTATTTTTAGATAGGAATTAATCTAAATATATTTTAATTTTTTTTGTTAGATGAAAATGTCTTAAGCTGTTTTTTTAACTTTTTAATATAATAATAATAATAATAATAATAGGGAAGTAAATCAGCAAATATTTGCGATTCAATAAAATATTTATTATCATCAACTTAAAACTTCGGTTTCTGGGTCAAATATTGGCTGTTTCTTCCTCATTTCAATCCACTTGTCTTACTTTCTGGGTCAAATAGTTATCTTTTCTTGTCGATTAATATAAAATTTTAGTCAAATACTGCTTTGTTTTTATGAACATGGGTAAAAGAAATATGAAGCAAATACTGCAGTGAATATTATGTGATTTTAAAGGTTTCCAATGCAAACTCTTACGACGTCAGCTAATTCAGAAAGCATAATTATTATGCCATCGAGCCAATAATGGAAAACTTTGCCATTCGAGATATATTCGGGCAGATCACTAAGAAAAAACAGCAAAATCAGAGGGGTGTCCAACTGTTAGATATTCGAATTATTAAATTACGTTTTTCATTTTAACAGCCATTTTATGGCCTCCCAAAAATGATTGAACCAACTCGTTATTTAAGAAATGTTTGGAAAAATCCCTGGAAGGTTTTAATTTACACTAAAAATAAACGATTTTTATTCTTTCATCTTCAACATTCAATTTACTATTTTTAAACTACGAAAGGGTTTTTGAAAGAGTTAACAGAACCGCCCGCTCCAGCAGGGTCGTTACTTTAACGCGGAACTTTTAAAGTCTTAAAAGGCTTTTAGGAAACTTGGAATTATTTAACTGTTTCTATCTGAACCATATAGTAAATCTCCCGTGATTGTAAGTTTGTTTACATGACACCCGTGCCCGTACCAATAATAAAAAAATTAGAGCCGTTTTGGTATCTTTATCGATGTATTTCTTAGCAATTTTGAGTGTTGGCAAAGATACAAGGTCTAATTTTGTGAATTTTGTAAACAGCCGCATGATTTTGGAGGCGATTTACTTTCGGGTCACTGTTCCGATTTAATTTTGAAAGTAATATTTTTGTTTTAATTTATCTACGGTCAGAAATTAAAACTACTAACCGTCGCATCGCACAATACAAATACGTCTACGTATGTTCGTTGATCTAAAATATCGTCTGGCATGGAGTGAATCATAAAACCAGAAAACGCAACGCCGTACAGGAAGATAGTTCTGAGAGTAAATAAATAAAAATAATATTAATAAACTAGACGTTTCTGGAGGCGGATCCACATATAGCCGGATGTTTTTATCCCGGCTCTTACGCGATGAGAGAGCTATTTAGGGAATCAAACAAAATCGGCCCAATGTCCGTTTTATAAAAGCGTTATCAATTTTTTTCAACGAGCCTGTTAGATTTCGACAAAAAAGAACATTTTCGAAAATAAAACGAAACGCTAGAGAGAGAGGGAGAAAAGAGAAAAACGCCGTATTAATAGCCGCATCGACGTTAAAAATACCAAAAGACGCCTTTAATTACCGTCATTTTTTCGAAATTTTCAACTGATAAATTGCTTCCACTCCAGGGCGTATCTTTTTCGGTGTAATAATTAGTGACTTGGAAGAATGACAGTTTGACAGCTCGCTGGATACATCCTACATACGACAGAGGGGTATATTTGTTGCGTATAAAAACATTGTTTCTGCGCGAAGATGATCGCCGGATGTGTCGAGATTTCGACACTTTCACTGTGTTTTTTTTTTTGTAATATTTGGCAACTACACGCCGGTGGTGGAAAAATAAACGCAGGTAGTGAGGTCTGCGGGGGTCCCGTTGCCCCGAAGCTATGGAGCTACACGAAACAATCGCACGTGTGAAACACATGTGCTGTGTAATTTTAAAACACCATTCAGTGTCGTTACAAGAACAGGAAATTTACGATAAATTCGAAAGTTTAATTAATTAATGACGTTGAAGCTAATAGCTTTCCATATACTTGCATTAAAATTTCGAAAAATGAAAATAAATTTGCATTCCATGCATAATGGCGAACGTTCACGCTTTGATTTGCGCTAAGGCACCAAGGGGCAACTGCCTTAAGGCGTACAAAAATTAAAATAAAAGTGTTATATTACTTTTTTTTGTTGCTCCTTTTTAAATTGTATGCCTAGGTGCTACCCAATCTAAATCAAAGCTAATCATTATTCAAAATTTTAACTACTAAATAATAGACACAGCAATCCTTTTATTTATTTTTTTAATCTATGAAAAAGAGCCACAATAGGCGAAAAAAATTGGGACCGCTTTTTATGAATTTATACAGCGATATTTTCCAAATAATAAATACATACTTATATAATGTTTGAGGGGGCGGAGATAAAGAAGGGGCATGAACATTGTTTTAGGCGACTGATTCCTATATTGGGGAAAGGTAGAGATCTGAGTCGTGGTTAATATTGTATCTAAGTCTTAAGGCTCTTTCGTCCTTGTCGCATATGCATGGAATCCTGCAAACTTCTGGTATCTCAAACGGGATTTTGTCTTTGACGGATCGAAGAGATTTTTTATATTTCTTAAGAACTTTTGTCTTTGGTTTGGAAGGTTGTGGTGAAGTGTATTTTGTTATGAAACGCTTAATATCTCTAATGTGAAAATTATTAGAAAGGTAAGGTGTTGCAATTCTAGGTTCAGTGACTCGGGTTCGACAAACGACGTAGGAATCCAGAAGTTTTGAAAATAGTATTAGAGTAGCTTGGGGAATTTTCTTTAAAAAGGCTTTTTATATTTAGAATTATTTTATTGAGTTAGTTTCATAGTCAAAGTACTAGTATAATCAGTTTCTTCGCTTATTTAAAGAATTAAAGAAGAATCGAACTAAACTAAAAATGAAACCAATATTGAAGTTCAAACTAAAGATATTCAAATTCAAGATGAAGATGTATATGTAGATTCGTCCCTGGCCAGAACAGATAGACAAATAAATGTATATTGCTCATCCACATCTCATTCACAAATAATAACGCTCTGATTTGATCTCGGTGACAACAGTTCCATAGCACCTTATGAAAATTCTGATTTTAACTTTTATTTATTTTATTATAGATACAAGTAATAACGCAATGCAAAAAAGGTTAGATAAGCACAGTTTTATGGATTGATCGATTTTAACCCGACTCATTGAACTTCATAAGGACGATTTACAACAGAAAGTAAACATTTTAATAAAATTGTATAAGAATGATATTAACGATAAACTATATAGGACAGGAATGCCTTATTTTTAAATCATTACATTACATAGCCCTTAATCCAAACCTAGACGAGAAACTTTTTGGTTAGTTTTTTATTTTTTGCAATAATTGACAAATTTTTAATTTTTGATAAAAAATAGTTATTTGTGTATATTTTTGTTTGATTGATTTTTGATATACTTATATATTTTGATATCGAACAAAACGTTTAGATACCTACTTTTCGTTCACCAATTTATTAAATTTATTATATTTTGTTTTTTGTTTGTTTTTTTTACAATAAAACGTGACGAAAGCAATGACGAATCAATTTTTGAATGTCCTAGGGCCCTCAGGTATGTACATCCAACACACAAAACTGTTACTCGCCGCCACTGTAGCGTCAGAGGGTACACAGATCCCTTTTACGGCTTCGGTATTGGTATAAGAGTGTGCCTGAGCCAATGACTCTATCTATTTATTTATTAATTTATTTTAAAGAATTTTTGAATGCGGAAAGGACGAGGTTTATGTGTTTGACTTTTGTTGCAAAACCTATCGAATGTTTTCACAATTGAAATTTGTTTAGATAAATAAATTCAGCTTCCTTTAAAGCATCTGAATCATTTGCTTATCGAAAATCGAAGTTAGTTAAGGTAAACATTTTGTTTAATTGCTATAAATATTTTTTTAACCACGCCCACGCATTGTGCGCTACTCGCAATCATCACGCCCCCTATTTTTAGCTGGGGGTTGCGCGTTAAAAATGCCCGGACGTTTATTGAATTTGGCGACTAGGTATTTGTTATTTTTCGATTTTATTTCTAATTTCGACGCAGTAATTGTAAATGTTCGATGTCGATGTTCAAACAAGTCTTAAAATCTAAAAATAGTTTTTGTTTTGGCGTCGATTATCACGTTTTCAATTTCGAAACCCCATAAATTCGCCGCTTTAATTTGATGGCAACCGTGTCGTAAAAAAGGGAACGTGATTATTGACAGCGTGACGCTAAAATTAACAAGCGACCACGAACTGTTAAAAGCGCAAAACCCCTTAAATATGTGTTTTCCTTTCAGATTTTTTTGCGCTGCAGGAAAAATGACGAAAAAGCTATGGTTCATATTTGTAATGACGACGTACGTCATAAGAACGGAAACGGTGGAACCCACAGGTAAATCACGCTGCCGCTGCTTGAATTCAACACGAAATAAAATAAATAACGCGCCAAGACGAGACGTCTAAATAAAAAGAATGGGGCCTCCATTATGCGTAATTGGCAAATTAACTTCAATTCAAAACTTCAACGTACAACACGCGGCCGTCCCAGACGGTTTGCACGCCCCTGACGCTTACTTGGAAATTATAAATCTTAAATTAAATTAAACAGATTTCGAGCCAGATTTCGTTGATTAACAATCAGCATATTAATGGCGAATTCTAAACGATCCTATAATAAAGGGAAGGATATTTTCCATCCGGCGAAATTCAAAGTTGAAGAGACCTTTTTCATTTCTCTTGTTGTTCGTTCTGATTGCAGAGTATTTGGATTACCCGAAACCGCCTCAATCGGAAGCGGTTGAAAATTTGGTGGGCCGTATTAACGGATCTGTGACGTTCCAATGTCCAGAAACGGAAAACATCGAATGGAAATTGCTGGAAAACAAAAACAAAACTTTGGTCGGTCACTTAGACGCGTTTGATCGTACGTTTTATTAACTTAATATCGATTTTTTCAGTCGGTTTACGAGATACTAGAAATTCGAAATTTAACTGCCGCCGATAAAGGAACCTACGCGTGCTATTCTAAGGGCCGAAAAGTGAAAACCTACGAACTAGACGTGTACGAATTCCCGTATTTCTTAAAGAAGATGCAAAAACTGGTCATAAAACCCGCTGGGAATATGGCGGCTTTGAAATGTAAAGCCAACGGCAACCCCACCCCCAATATAACGTGGTACAAAGACGACGAACCGCCAAAACGTGAACTTGGCGAAGTTAAAATCAACCATTGGTCTTTAACGTTAGAAGATTTGGTAACCGACGATAAAGGCAATTACACGTGCGTGGTTTGCAACGTGTTGGGCTGTATCAACTTTACGTATAACGTAGACGTCGTGGGTAAGTGGTTTTCTTATTTTTAGAACGCCTATGCCAAATTTTGAGGAAACGAGGATAAACAGTTCTTTAATTATACGATAATAAACGTTTCGGATCCTTTCATATAATCCAAATGACACACGTGTGGGCGAGATCAACGAAAAATGCGAAAACAACCGAATTGCGAAAAATGATTGAAGTAAACGGCGAATCTACGAGGAGCCTATTGATAAACGCCATACGACGGACTAACCGCATTAGTTTACAAACTTTCTTCGGCAATTCGGTTGTTTTAAATTCATGTCGGTTATTTCAACACAATTTTTCGATGAGCAGAACGATTCCCCTCAAAACCGTATATAAAAGACGGATATCCTCAAAATTTGACCATAATGGTCAACAGCACGGCCATTTTCGAGTGTCCCCAAGTCATTGCCGATTTGGAACCCTACATTCAATGGATACGAATACCGATAAACGCCACCGATATGAAAGACGAAAGTCCCGATGGTGTAATAGTACAGGTATACCGAAACTGAACATTCGGGGGTATGGGTGGCGGAATTTTCATTCGAACCGACGTGTGGTTTTGGTGGTGGTGGTGGTTTGTCAAATACCAACCTTTGATGATTGACTCTATCTGAACAATTCACGCTACTAACAAAATATTGGTTAATGTTATATAAATTCTTGTTGTAGTCGATGTTTCAACGTGGTGATGGTAATATTTCGTCACTTTCTTCATTTCTAGAAAGGTATCACAACAAGCCGATAATAACACAGAAATTAGAAAACATGACGGTTACAGTTGGATCCAACGTTTCGTTTGCTTGCGAGTTCGTGTCTGACTTACACCAATTTATTACTTGGACCCATACTAATTCTAGCGATTTCGAAAACAATACCGTGGTGGTGCAGGTATATTATTTTTCATATACGTTTTTATTAATAAATCGACTAACGTTAAACTTTGAACCCGACTAAGAGTAAGGTTACACTTAAACCTCGGCATTTGTTCCGCATGCAGCATGACAAACAACGGCCGCCATATAGTCATTAACTAACGTTCCCGTTCCTAGAAGAATAACTAAAATGATTATTTTCGGCCGACCAAACGCTATTAGTCCGATTGGTCACAAGTTTTAGCTCGTGCACGTTTCGATTTTAAATTTTCCAAAAACCGATTATTTAGAAAAGCGGCAATACCCTGACGCCGGAAATTTACGAAATAACGAACGTAAGTCACGACGATGAGGGCTGGTACGCGTGCCTAGCTGCCAACAGCCTAGGCCGGACTATATCTACAGCCTATCTCCACGTAATAGACGAAGAACCTCGTAAGTAAACTATGCAAATTACTGACCGATATCCCGCATGGAACGATCTTTCCAGCCGATCCGAAAGAATTGAAAAATGTCGCCATGAAGGTCGCAGTAATAGTGACCGTCGTAATAGTATTCGTCATGTTCGTAATCGTCTTCATTTGTCTATACTACCGTCAAAAAATCAAAAGGTGCGTGATTATTGGCTCGATCCGTCGATTTTTGTCTTACTGGATTTGTTTTAGGGAAAAGAGGGAGAAAATGATAGCGGTAGAAACCGCTCGAGCTGCCATCATAACGCACTGGACGAAAAAAGTGATTATCGAAAAAATGAACACGACGTCTGACGCTTCGGAACCACTGGTAACCTCCCGGATACCGACGGGTACCGCGTAAATATTATCGATATGAAAATTCTAGTTGATGCCGGTGGTAAAAATCGAAAAACAAAAGGCCCAAGCGACGAACGACGGGATGATCTCCGAATACGAACTTCCGATGGATTCCGATTGGGAAATACCCAGAGACAAGCTGCATTTGGGCAAAACCCTAGGCGAAGGGGCATTCGGAAAAGTTGTCAAAGCAGAAGCCCTAAATCTGTTAAAGCCCGATAACAAGTGTGTCGTTGCAGTTAAAATGCTAAAAGGTAATTTGCTCCTAAAAACTCTCGATTCGAATTTGATGCGACGTGTTATTTACAGAAGGGAACAGCGACAACGAGATGATGGACTTGGTGTCCGAAATGGAAATGATGAAAATGATCGGCAAGCACATCAATATAATTAATTTGATCGGATGCTGTACTCAAGGCGGACCACTATACGTGGTCGTTGAGTACGCGCTCTACGGAAACCTCAGGGACTTTTTGAGGCAACACAGACCCTCGTCTGGATACGAAGTGGCCGTCGGTGCCGAACAGAAGGAAAAAAAAACTTTAACCCAAAAGGATTTGGTTTCTTTCGCCTACCAAGTAGCTCGAGGCATGGACTACTTGTCATCCAGAAGGGTACCATGTAATGCACTTAATCATTCGGTGCTTTATTAGGTCTGTTTTAGTGTATCCACAGGGACCTAGCCGCCAGGAACGTCCTAGTGAGCGACGATTACGTTCTAAAGATTGCCGATTTTGGGTTAGCAAGGGACATCAATTGCCACGACTATTACAGAAAAACCACAGACGGCAGACTGCCGGTCAAGTGGATGGCACCGGAAGCGCTGTTTCACAGGCTATACACCACTCAATCCGACGTTTGGTCCTATGGCATTTTGTTATGGGAAATAATGACTCTCGGAGGTATGCTGAAAAAAAAATCTTTAGATACACTGATATGGTCGCCCCAGTATTATAATCTAATAATTTCAAATTTTTCGATTCAAGGGCGCAGTGTTTACTAAATACAATATGGACGTGGTTCGATAATTAATTATGTACCAGTGACATATCGGCCCAGTTTTGTTTACAATAGGTCTTATTACGAAACGCGATGCTTTATGTCCACTCTCCACGTCACAAAAGCGAGCGAAATGGGTTTTATCGAGATTTTCGACAGCGTCACGTGTAAAATTAGTTCTATTAGCTAAGTGCGAATCTGGTGCGAAACGTCCATTGTCCACGGGTTTCTCGGTTTCCACCGAAATTAATTAATTTTACACCTTCGCCATTTTACGTTTCAGGCACCCCGTATCCGTCAGTTCCCAACGTGGAAAAGCTCTACCAACTATTGCGCAACGGTCATCGAATGGAAAAACCACCCTGTTGTTCGCTGGAAATCTACATGTTAATGCGCGAGTGTTGGAACTATCAGCCCAGAGAACGGCCGGTGTTTTCCGAATTGGTAGAAGATTTGGACAGGATTTTAACGATCACGGCGAATGAGGAATATCTGGACTTGGGTCTTCCGCAACTCGACACGCCTCCTTCGAGTCAAGAGTCCAGTTGCGACGAAGACTTTCCATTCCCACAATAATGTCAAAAACTAGTCATTTTTACAGCAGCTTCTTGTGATTTACCGCGTTTTATGTTAATATTTATCAGACTCGAACGTATCAGCTGCGAAACCGTAGATTGAATTGTTGGAAGTAGAAACGTGTATGTTCAATGAACAAAAGGAATATATATATATATATATATATATATATATATATATATATATATATATATATATATATATATATATATATATATATATATATATATATATATATATATATATATATATATATATATATATATATATATATATATATATATATATATATATATATATATATATATATATATATATATATATATATATATATACATATATATCACGATTAAGCCAATTGTCTATTTAGACGCCGACCACTAATGGCAAAATGATTAATTGTATGTAACATGTATATAATGTTGTTGCTTCTTATTTTTATCAAGGTTGATTATAATCTTTTTATTTGTACATAATAAAATTGGCGTGCCCTCTTTAAATAATGTGTGAACAGTATTAAGAAAGTAATAAAATAAATACCTTTCGTTAACATTTTATGGAAAAGCATGACCCATAACGGGAATTTTTAAAAATCGCGTCATAAAGAGATACCCTGTATAAAGAAACCTCGTACTCATGTACCAGAAAAATACCTCACACCCGCCATATGTCAATTATTTGATATATAGTTTTTTTTTGAGAATATTTTTGCCGTATCGCCGAGGACCTGAAAATTGTACTGTACAGCTACCGCTAAAACTTTTATTTTGTAACATATTTTGTGGTAAATAAATAAATTTCCCTCGTAGTCGAATTCTCCTGTAAAATAATCACATTAAAATGCCTCAGATATTTTCATAAACGAACGAAATTTATATTCATTTTACCCGCTAAAGGGTCAGCTGGCGGGTAAAGCAAATTCCGTCGATAGCAAACAAAAGGCAACTACTATAGAACCGATAAAATGATGCTTTACATAGGTACGGAAATTGTTAAACAATGTACCGACCAAAACTAGGAATAAGCGAAAAATCTCAAACGTGGGAAAAAGTCAAAGATCAGTCTTTTTTCCTAACAAAAACCTGGCGCCCATCAAAACCGCGCTTATATATGAACAAAAAAGTTCATTAAGTTTCTCAAATCAGGGTATAGTCGCCTCAAATTGTATGAAGGTAATAAAAATATTTTATGACTACGTGATAATGCTATATACTTGCCTCAAAATATATAAAAGAACACGTTAGTTTACATTGTTTGATCGAAATTCATGAAATAGTTTTTCTTCGTGACAAGTATAGGGCGAATGCGCTAGGATAGAGTAATTCTTTAATTTGCGAAAGCAGGTGTGTTAGTAATAAAATAAATAAAAAAGTGAATTAGGAACGAATCCCGGTTTAGGCGTGCAAAACTCAATAGCAGCAGGAAATGGAATTTGGGAGCGTGATAATCTCGCGGATGATTATTCTGTCAGGTAAAGAATTATTTACAATAAAAGCGGAATTTAGCGGCTGGAAGAGAGCTGTAAAAATACAAGCGAGTATACAACAACATGCCTTTTTTAATAGCAAGGCGAATGTTTACGTTTTGCCCCGTGCCGTAATTTCTCACGTATATCTTTGCTTTGAAGACAAGAACGATACAGTTCTGTAATATATATAACACGTATTCTTCGCAGGCTGCCTTATGAATTATGGTCGGACAACATTTGCCGCTTAATAAGGAGTTTCTCGGTCAAATGGAAACTTTCGCCATAATACAGTTTCCTGACGGGCAGACGTCTAGAAGGTTTTTTCTCTATAACGTAGCATAAAATTCAGTGCGAAAATTCTATCTCGGAAAAACATTTCAGTTCACAAATTTCTCTCGGCATAATATTTTTATGAATTATCTATAGTTGGACGCACTTTGAGGATAGTGTAGGCGATTCGGCGTAGCGAGAGAAACATGGAAATACGCTGAATTTTCTAGAGTAGAATCATGTGAACTGAGGCGCCACAATCGCGACGTGTGCAATTCAAAAAGGAAAATCTATACCGAATCCTTCTGCGGATTTAAAACGAACGAATATCAAAAGATGTGACGTGAATTTTAAAACCTTTCAATATTTACGGAAAATTAATTATGCCTACGCGATTGCAAGTGGCTTTTGTTATATCATCTCGTCTTGCGCGACTCTACTTTTTAAAAAACGAGCACTTGCATTTCTCTACTCGTTACACCCTTATTAACCGTGTATTCTAAACAAGATACATCACGTCCTACATAAGTGCTATTGAAATGCGATGTTGTCGTTTTTTCACAAATGTATAACGTTGCTTAAAAATGGTAATGTCAAAATGGCATTGGTTCACTAAGTTCGTTAGTCTATGTCGGCAGTTGATCTTAATCTTTCGGAAAACATCCCTTTTAACAAAGGCGTTGCAGGAACTCCTACGTAACAAGTCCACTAAATAATTGATTATTTTAACATGTTTGTTGATGGTCTTCCGAGATCTCTAGAAGCCGTACGAGTCAAAGCGTTATTCGCTGATTCTAATGTAATGATAACGAGAAAATTAAATGAAAGAGAATCAGCCATCAAAATAATGTCATCAGTTATCTCCTATTATTTTATAAATTTTATAAATTATTTCCAAATTCAATATTTTTCGAAGATGAAATCGGAGTCTTTTGTATGCGCCATGAATGCTAGCTTGCGTAAATTTTTCGCTCTATCTCTCTCTCTCTCTCTCCACCCCTTTTTTTCTTCTCTCCAAAATACCGTAGATATGATTTTATTATCAGCATTCTGGTTGATAGCTTTGTAGTGATTTTAAGGTTAGCAAACATTCTTTTAAAAAGCTCTCTTCGCCTCCAATTTGGACTATTCTTAGTCACTTCGTTTTGCCGGAACCTTATTTCTTAGTATCAGATTTATAATTTTATTGTTTATGCTCAAATTGAACGGAACTGGATGGAATTTTCCTATTTTCCTAAACTGCAAACTCTATTAAGTATTCCAAAAAGAAAAACGCAAATGCTGATAACTGATTATCTCAATTACATAATATTTGAGATTTCCCTCCCAAGTGGCTATTGTAATTATTTCTCAGCGAAACTGGAACTACTTTTAGTGTTAAGAAGTTTCTTGTTATCTCGCCGAATTTATGACCGCTATAGTCCTTTGTCAAGGATAATAAAATCGGGAACCTTCTGACGCAGCTATTCAAAGTTATTTTCTGGGACACGGCAACGTGGCACGCCGCCTCGTCTTGCACTCAAAGTCCCGGCGCATTGTTCCGAATGTATATATAGCGCACCGACATCGCCGATCTTTTTTATGATAAATTATTTTACTAGGTGTCCCGGGAGTGTCATAAAAAAACTAAACAAAGCCTCTTTTACACTCTCAGCTTGTTCACCGCCATAAAACCCGCCATTATACGCAAAGAAAGCTTGAAATTAAACAATCGCCGGCATCTACTATGCTTTCTAGGGGTGACAATCAAAAGAATGCTACTATCGGAAATTGAATTCCTCATATACCAAATCATTTATTTGAGCGTGAATGTCGATAATAACGGAAAATGGTACGTTGGCAATCGTGATTCCCTTTTTGTTAAAATTTCACTAAGATGAAAAAATAAATACTTATTTACATGTAAGGCGTATTGTGTTTGAAACGTGTAGAAAATTGCGATTGAAATATGAACGAAAAAAAAAAACGATATCTTATAGGGGATATTTTCCATAAAATTTCCTTTGAACGAAAATCCGGGCTCACCACGTCGCGTCGGTGGGAAATTTACCTTGGAAAAATGGACAGAATTTCATTAGAATCTTTAAGGAAAACATCCCCTCTGGGACCATTCGGCAACAACCTCTGTTTAGACAACTCGGAGGGATAATTTCGACTGCGATAAGCAGAACATGGGCGGCGGGGGTTGAAAATTTGTTTTTAGATTTCAAATTGGAGAAAAATCTACAATATGTTCAAAAATGAGACTTCGTTAAATAACTAAAACTAACCGAAACTACTAAAGAAGCAAATTTCTGAAATAACGCTTTTCTTGAAAACTCAAAAAGACAGGAGATGTGGCGAAGCAAAGAAGTCAAATAAGTCCCTATGCGAAAATTTGTATCAAAAACTTAGAGAAGCCATAAAACATGCCATAAATAGAAGTTATTACTTTTTATTATTTATCGATGAAGCACGGAACACATTTCTCTGGATTTCTCTCGGTTGGGGTTGGACTGATATGCTGTATGACGTGCAGCAAGTTCATCCCTTAATGCAACAAGACCACCCCAAACAATGCAGTTGTGTTACTAAATTCATTCTAGTAATGAATGAGGAAACTTTTACTCGCAATGATATCTAGTGGTGACAATTTTCAACAGTTTCTTTAGCACAGGGTTTATTTTATTTAAAAAAATTTGCTTCAGCTCAGCTTATTATTATAAGGCTACGATATTTGTTAGATATAGTTTCATAAGAAACTTTTATAATATTTATTATATAATAAAAGTTTTATAATATTGGATCAAACACGTTTCCGTAACTTTGAATGTTTTATTATAAGGCAACGCATATTTATAAGGTATTTATAGAAATTTTTATAGTTTTATAAGAAAGTTTTATAATATTCAAAATATTTTAAAAGTTGAATAATATCGGATCCAATACGTTTCCGTTACTTTATCTATGAAGGTTTTACATTTAAGCGAGGGATATTTATAAGGTATTTGTAAGGAATCTTAGCTTTTATAAGAGTTTTTATAGTTTCCGATACTTCGTCTATAAAACACATACTTTTCCTTCACCGAAATTTATAATTATGATGCATGGAGTAAATCAAACCTAGTTCAACCATTATCAAAATTTAAGCAAAACCCACGGCATTAAATATTTTTAAAAAATGGTGAGCCTGGACAACACGTTAAATTTAAACCTCATGCATTGGCTATTTAAAGCAAAATCCAAGACGTTTCTTATTTAAAAATGCTATTACTTAAACATATATTTTTTTATATTATCTGTTTTCTGCTTATATGTAGATCCTAACATTTATACTTTATTTTTTCTGTTGACGTGGTCACGAATCAGCATATTTATATCGTTTGAAGTGGAGAAATAAATTCTATTGTATTCTATTCTAAACATTTGGTGTTGATTTCTTGAGGTTTTTTAAAAAGCGTTTTTGAAAAACTTATTATAAAACTTTTACTCTTCAAGTTTTATACCTTACTCTGTAAAATAATTATGAATCGTAAATCACTAAATAGATATTCTACAGCTACCCTGAAACATACAGAATGTTATAAAACTAATAGCCCGGTAAGAAACTTTTTCATATTAGGACGTTATATTTAATAACTATTTTCTTAAGGCAGTCACAAGCTCAGTTTTGTTCCAAACTCATTTCCACAATTTTAAAAGGCATTTTGAATTTTGGTTAGTTTTAGGTCCGGCAATGAAAATGTATTCCTTGCGGTTATAAATCTCATAGTTACAAACAAATGGAGAGTAAAAGTTTTTATTACTTTCATACCTTTATGAAATTGCTAGAGGAGTTTTATAAGAGTAACTAACAATTGATGTTTTCGGTTTTTTTTTAAATAGATCATCGAAACCTAAACGATAGCACTATACCAGAAAAAATGTTAGTTGGGAGTCGACTATCAATTTGAATAAACCCCGAAAGAGTAAAAATCCGAACAGGACTTAAGTCAATAAGGTGCCGGTGAAAAATGGGTATAATTTAAAAATAGTGCCGGACTAAGAGGGTGTGTTCGCGCTCCGCATAAATCCTGAGTTGAAAGCTCTCTGCTTTCTTCTTACCACCTCTGCGGTAATATACTGCAATTGCGAAAATTAAAAATCGCCGTTCTGTCCCCCATTCCGGAGAGGGGAACGAGATTTTCGTCCGATATTATAATAAGTTGCCCAAGTTAAAACAAAACAGGGGATGCATTTGAATGCGAAAGTTCGACTCCAATTTTCTGGCGACCCCATTCGAAACTTCCGCGTTCAATTTTAAACTTCTCTCCTCAAAAACGCCCCGCCTTCATATACTCATTTAAGTAATTACATGTTAATTATTTTGCTTAAAGCGCATTACCAATTTGTTACGCGGAAGTTGAAAGCTGTTGGACTAAACCTGTTTTTAATTTGATTTGAACCCGCGTTAATATTCTTTCTACATACCATATTCTACGTAGAAGGGAATTTTACTGTAATAAGCAAGTTGTTTTGTTAAATTTTGGTCGCATGTATCAGAATACAGAAACGTTCTGTTTTACGACTGCTTCTTCTAAGAGTTCTTACCTATATTCTCGTATTCATAACTGCCGCAATATCGAATATAGTTATGTTCTTAACTTACAAAGTTGTAATATATAACCCGCTATATAAACCCCATAATAAAAGCGGAACGATAAACATAACATTGTTTTTGGAGTATTGTATGCATATATGCGTCTTGGGCCAACGAAACACAGAATTTAATTATTACTATTAGACGGTTGTATAAAGGCCTGACTCGTTCGAAGAATTTATATGGCGTGGTTGTTGGAAGTTGGTTTTGATCTGAACTGCGGGTTAAGTTTTAATCAATATAAACCGCGAGTTGTGTGCTTTGAAACATCAGCTAACTCTCGAATGTGTTTGTTCAAATGACGAAGGTATTTCGAAATTGTGTTCGATGGCTACAATAATTACACGATTTGAACAACTTCAAGGGTGTTATAAAATAAAACGCGACCGCGAAATGTTATAAAAAATAGAAATAATGCTCAATGACGCGAGTTAAATAAAAATCTCAATCGGCCCGGAGTTCCGTCTCAAATTAATTTTAAAAGGTTTTGGGTAAAACGCAGCTGACGAATGTCTGACACATAAATTCTGTGCCAACTACAATGCCTGTATTATTTAGCCTCCGCTTAAGAGCCACTTTCGTGTATATTTTATACACAGGACTGCTCTCTTCCGTATTAGGTTCTATTCTAGGAACCATACAAATCCACGATTAATAGAGGGTTTGGTGTAAAAAAGGTATAAGAAGTGAGATATTTATTCAAAATCTGAATATACTAATGCCTAAAAAAGTTAAGAAGTGTCAAATGTACAGGAAGTACCATAAAGAATCTCCTATTTTGTCATGTAACTTATGGGACACCCTGTATATTAACTTGACAAAAACAAAATCCTGCCGGGTGAGAAAATATAGTTGCACAAAATTACTTGCATGTTGAACATACAGGGTTATTTTCAAGTTTTCATGATGTTCCCAAGCAAAACGTTTTTTAACGAATTTTTCACGAACTAAAGAGAGCTAACATGCGTGTCATTTTAAAATGGAGGTAAATTCGAGTAAATTTTGTAAAAACCTCTTTGTTCTATCTCTGTACGGAATGTGGTGGGGAGTGTACGAACAATTTTGTAAATAATTATCGGTAACTTTAAAATGGCCCAACGGGTTTAAAAAACTTGGGGTTGTTGAAGAAAACTTTGTAATTATTGCTTGCATTTGCCACTAGATGAAGTTTTACTACATAATTCCAATTAAAAAATACGCAACGATATGACTTTTCAATAACAAAACACAGATATCTCTTTCCTTACCCAAAATATGAGAAAAAGAACTTAAAGCCCAGAAAAATTCCAGATTTTGGAAGATATTTTACACATATCGGCTTTGAAACAATTTATGGTTGTTGCTAGCAGAACAGACGTTTTGGTAGTGGACTGAGAGTTTGGAAATTATACTTTCTATTTGAAAATGTGAACTGTCTGTTAAAAAAAGGTTTTCCCAGCTTCTTAGTTACAATAAACACACACAATGAAATAGAAATAGTTCTTATTGATGAGACACCCAAACAAACATATTAGCTTCGTTACTGTCGCCAATATCGTCACCAAATTTAAAGATACTGGATCTGTAAAAAAATTGAGTTACAAGTGCTACAAGCGGTTGCAGAAAATCCAAATATTTCACTGGAAGGAATAAAGAATACGGTTCGAGGAGAATTCAATTCAGTGGCGAGGCAACCTTTACCTCTAATGGTGTTGTATGTTCCAAGAATTGTCGTTGGTGTAGTGATGTGAACCCCAATTTCGTAATCGAATGCCGCAACCAACAATATTGGATAGGCGATAGGGTGCCGTTCACAAGTACGCCGGCCACCAAGAGTTTTTTTGCGGACTCATCACCTGCAAGATATTATAATATATCCGGCTCTGCGCAATCAGATAGAGGATGAGGACGACACCTATGTTGTAAATAATCACTGAAGAGTTATTAAATAATAATAATAATAATAATAATAATTCCACAAGGACGAGCAAAAATACCAGACTTCATGACCAAAGGCATAACACACCTGCTCCCCAAAACAACACCTTCAAGCGCTGGGAGAAAGGAACAGAGTTACAAGGAGACAAATAAAAAAAATGAGAAAAAATATTTTTTTTCTATTTGTAGGTTCTTCGCAAATATTCCTTTCCTCTCCTTTTTTTTTATTTAGAACTTCGGAAGACACGCTGTTGAGTCGATAACGACAGTGAGGTAATTCCGTTTGAAGTTTCGGAGTGTTCCACTTGAAACTGTGATACTAAAGCGGGTTTGTGCGGCAACTCTAGGCTTGCAATTTTAAATAAATGAGTGGATTTAGGAGCGGTTTTTTGTGTAATGGCAAACATCATTATACATTAACGTCCGGATACGAAGGTTAAGAAGAAAGGGAACTAATAACAAGACTTTAATTAAAAGAAAGTCTTTCGGAAATCCGACGTAAAACTCGGGGCAACTCGCTTGGTATATTTTATTGAATAGTCCAAATATTCCGAGTATCGCATTGGCAAACAATGAATTCTAAATCGGATTTTCCATTCGAATATTAAAATTTGCCAATTTCATTTCCGTATCTTCGTTGGCAAGATTCGCACTAAAAAAAACATCGACATTTGTTATATTTTGTTCGTAATATTTCCGAAAAGTTATTTTGAAAATGATATTTTCGTCAAGTAAATAGAGAGTTTTATAATGCACATTTTATGCCTTTTATTAACGGAATTTTAAGTGGGTTTACCCTTTCGGTCGACGCGACTGAGTTCGGTTGAAATTTATTGCAGGCATTAGGTATCCATTTAAATGAGAAGTGTCGCAGATATTGTCACCAAAAGCTATTGTTATATCTGTCACCTGTCCCCCAGAGGTGACGTATTAATAAGATTAATTTCCGCGTTTCCTTATCGCAAAAATGACCAATCGTGCTGAATATTTATGGACGTCAATTAGTCTCGAAATGCGCCCAGATTCCGCGATATTTATCTACATCGGTAGGTATCAATTTCGCCCAGATTAGCATTAGTTCACTAAATTGAAACGCAATTCACTATTAGTTTTTTCTCCCTTTTTCAATCGTCATTGAAGAAATGAACACATTCACATTAATATTACCGTTGGCTTGCATAAATTAAAGTAAAAGATATTTTACCGCTAATTTCAAACTGAATATTATGCCATAGGGATAATAAACATATTTGTTAGTAAATTGTATCACTTGGTATATACCCAAATAAATTAATAATAACAGTTAGTGACACAGCATCGTTGCCGTTTTTTTGTGGAGATGAGTGATAAAATAGTGTCATTATAACTAACCACTTAACTGTAACTAATGTTCTCTATAAATTAATTTTTTTTTCAAACTTTCGAAGTAGCTATGGCCCGCTGTGCGGCGCTGCGAGTTTTTGTGCAATTAAATCCGAATATTTTCCGAAATTGTCGGTTTGGTACATTAAAACCGCCACACCGGAAATATGTGCTTTGTTTCGCATCGCCGAAACGGAATTAATTCTACGCAAATTCTGTAATCTTCGAAATTTCCATATTCTCCCATTCAAAGTTCGCATTTAATTCAAACAACGTAAACAGAAATACGGCAAAGATATAATTGGAGGTATAGCGTGACCACTTGAATGAAGGATTAAACAGAATTAGGCAAAGCACAGCAGCCGTTTACCTAGGATTCCGAATTTGGTTAACTTGGAATGTTAAATGAAGAAAATATCATTTTATCTAACTCATTTATTCCGGGTGCCGGATGAAACGAACCAAACGGATTTGGAGGAAATTATTTAAGCAACATGAAAATGGTAGTCTCTTTCTAAACCATAAAAGTAGTATAGCAGAGAGAAACTCTGGAAAATTCCAATTTTTATCGCGACCAAAAAGCAGCCATTAAAAGAAAATGAGTCGGCCATTTGTTCCAACTGATATCCTTCGCAAAGAACATGTCAAAACTGCGCGTAATTTGAGGCATTTTCATCCGCATAAAAGACTTTAAAACACAATGGTATTTTTCATCAGGCAGCGTACAAAAGCCGAACCCAGTGTCTGTCGCATTTCGCCTAATGTAAATTTGTACAAAAGACATTCGCGGAAAGTTCACATAACGAACAGACGAAGAAAGTGCCAGCGGGCCTATATATAAATATATGGATAATAGCCGTTCCAAATTTTTCGACTCACTATGATTCCGGAAGTATACTGGTCTCGGAATTATCACGAAGTTACAAAAAGCCTCAATCTCGCGTGATAAATTGCATCGGTCTTATTTTGTCGGTGAATGTATTTGATTACTATTAATCTAAGTTCATTAAACATCTGCAATTAAGTAAACAAGATAATCGTCTCCTTACTTGCCCTGAAGTTCCCATTTCGCTTCGACCACGGTTTTAACCGAACGGGGATCTGTCAATTTAAGTTCCAGCATAAAGAGTTATTGCGTCTGACAAATTGGAATGTTCGATCTATCGGCACGGACGGGACGCACGTTTATTTGGTTTTTTTTTTGCTTCTCGTCTACATCAAACGAAATTTTACCTCCACGATTATGTTCTGCTTGATATACATCCCGGTGTTTTCCCCAGACGACAAAAGTCAATCTAGATGATGAGGTTGAAATTCGCACTTTGATGTTTAGAATGCGCCATATTTTATAAATCTGCTATTTGTTTGCGCTTTGTATATATTGTACAGTATAATATTTAGTGCAGATAGATTATTAAAAAGTAACTTCGGTTTGATTAGCGAATATGGTTCCGAACAAGCATCCGGCTTCTATAGGGGCCGCAAAAAAAAAAACGTTTTTTTTTAAATTATTTCTGAAACTGAAGTTTCCCAAATGAAACTGAGACCACAAATACCTTAATAAACGTAACAACTGACAACATAAAAGTTCAACATTTACATGAAATAGTCATACTGACAATTATGAATCTCCAAGCTCCAACATTATGTACATTAATTAATTTATACACCCAGGATATGCCAATTAGGCCCGTAGTTTCTTTTGTGACAGCAGTATAGGTTAAACTTTCAAGAAGATTAATAAATACTATAGCATCCCACACTGCTTTGAATCTGAGAATTATTAACAACATTCTTTGGAACTAGTTAACAAGGTTAAAGTTATTAAAATTCCCCTAATGCTATTCTCGTTTCCTCTGACGTCCACCTATCGATGTAATTAATAGAAGAGATAATATTCTAGGATTAATTATGGAAAACTCAGTCCATTACTTGCAAAAATATCTCAAAAAAGGTTGTCTTTGTTCTGAGTATCTAATTAGCACAAATTTATAATAATAATAATACTCAATATGAAACATACCGCATATCATAAGGTAATAATAATCTTCATAAGCAGGCATTAATAAATAAATTTAACTCGATCCAAAAATCGCCGAGAATATTTAACATTTGTTGTTGTTTGTGGTCATAAAGAAAAGCTAGAGCCTATAGCCCAATTATGCATTTAATTTTCGAAAATTGTCATTTATTTCCTTGTTTTTGAGAAAAAGTGCATACTGTTATACTGTATACTTTTATGTTCTATAAATATACAAGGTGTTCCCTTAAACAAACGAGCCCGATAGCTTTTTGACCTGGTCCTGTATACTAATTCCGAAGTCGGAATTTAATATTACAGGAAACTTTATGTATGAAAGTGAAAGTTTCATTTATCAAAAGTACTCAAAATAGGATACCCGGTAGAAAATATTTGAGACTCAATCAAAGGTATTTTTGGTTTGTGGTAAAAAAATACCCAGTATTTATAAGACATCAGCGTGGCGCAAAATAAATTTTATTAAAACTCGGTATATAGAAAAACGTGCATGATCCTCTGCCTTTCCATAGTTTCATACAACAAATCCGTTCTGTGGTAGTCAATAATGACTCCGTTTGACATTTATAACACTGAGTGAAGCCCCTGGCGCAAACCTATATAATATTCCATGCCGGTCGGGCACAGGGTGATAAAGTGATATTAATGATCCAGTGGACCTCTTTCAACGATATTGACGCCTTTCAGTCAACCGCTATAACAAAAAAAACGTGTTATACAGGATGATCGGGTGCTACGATTTCGTATGGCACCGAACTTTCCTATCTATTGAATTGTTTGTTCGGCGACAATATTTAAAGAAGCGATTCGTCTTTGGAACGGAAGCATTATTGGAAGTTTTCAATTTACTGGCCAGCTTCAGACGACATATTGGACGGTTTTGTTTTTTGTGTTAGGAATCCTCTCACAACTCGACTAATTGGCCTCAGTGTTCGCAATAAGTCGCTTTTAGATTGGTTTAGTCGACTTGAAGAGACTCGACGTTGAATGGGATGCTACACCTAATAACAGATATTAAATCAAACTAAAAATTGCCCGAGGAAGAAACGTTTTACCTGCTTTCTGTCAAGGTCCGCTGATAACAGCAAAATTACTGTTTTAAAAATTCAAATAAATATCCCAATAAGGTGTGACCGCGTCTGCTTTAGTGCCAACTAAATTGTTATTTAACATTTAGGCATCTGAAAGTTAATTTATTTATTACAAATTACAAATTAACTAATTAATTACAAATTCGAGCTCTCCAAGCTAAGAAAATAATTAAAGAGTCTCTTCATTTATGTCTGTCGCTCAATTACGAAATTCGTTTCGAAAAATAAGGGGATTTACTAATGGGCCCCCTGCCCCGAAATATTTTCAGTTTTTTGCTTCTATTAGTGAACCGTTCATTTTATAATGTAGGAGGGTAAATTTCTCATATCATCCTGACGTCGTGTTGACTCGGCTTTTGAATAAATATAGAGGCTGATATGCATTTTGGCGTCTGAATATCATCAATCACATAATCAGAAAGAGGAAATATCAACTCGAAATCTGAAACGCGGAACTAAATTTAAATTTGAAAATGCTGCAGAATGCCAGGCCGCAATTTAAACCTTGCAAGGTTGTTTTTTAGGGCCGCTGAATGAAATTTATTCGCGTAGTTTTGTTTGCGCGTCGCCTTTCGGCGATTGATTTCGAGTCCATTGATGGTAGTTTTTAGAAATTTAACTGACTAAAAATTGGAGCGCGATCTAATTAAAAGAAATAGATTAAAAAAATTGTAGACTAATTTAAATAACTTCTCATGATAAATATAATATAATATAAGAAGACTATTTTGTTTTGAAAAAACGATCTAAAAATGCCAAATGGTAGCTCAGATTCGGAATATTATTTGATCAATAATAAATTCGTCGTTCAACTCCAATCTGAGTCCCTTGCATTAACATTTAAAAATAAGAATATAATGAAGGAACGATCCAAGTACTCCTAATTTACGTATAACCTATCCAAGCCCGATATCCAATCCTATATAGACCGTCTTCGAGTTGCCGAACATTAATAACAATAGGGGGGACGATGAATTTGATACTTTTTTTTTTCCTCTATTTTTCTTTTCATTTCTAGTTTTTTGAAAGATGATTTTTAGGACATATTTTTGCATAATTCATAATTTTTTAATATGGATTTCCAGTACTATTCCCCATCCCTAAATACGATACTGTAAACGGGATTGCACTAACCAGTAGCCTTAGGTTGTTTACCACTGTTTGTAAGTGTATATTCCATTTTAATTGTACGTCTATTGTTAATCCTACGTATTGTCTACTATATTGAGGTTAAAATTCTTGCATCGTTTTTAACATTTTTTATGCAGTTAGTTATATTTTTTGTTTTTTCGAAATACTTTTGTTAAAAGTTGCTTTATCTTTTGTCCAAAATTTAATGGATCGTCTATTAAAGATATATAGAAATTCTATTTCCTGCAAAGTGTAATAAATATGACACTTTCAGTTGTCCAAAGTGACTGAGATAGGAATATGCTCTTCATATATTTATCCAGAAGTGAAGCGGATATCAGAGAACAAAACGAATTAACGAAAAACTGTAAAAAGGCAATTTTATTAGCAAGAGGGTAAGATAACTGAGATGGGGGTTGAACGTTAGAGACAAGAGAAATTTCAATGGATGCAGTAGTGATACACACAGGGGGGTCGCGTTTTCCCGAGGGAATAGTTTATCAATTTGTAAGCCGCATTTATGTGACACTTGTCCACCCTCACCATATACCCCGATGCGATGCGAAAGGCATGCATAAACATACCGAGTGTCTAAGGATTATGCGAGAACATGGCTTATCCCTGTAAATGGAAAGTGTCAAATATTAGTCCACGCACCCCGGCATGTTTATAAATGGCGTAGGTAGTTTTTACGCCACCCCAAGAATTAATGCGAAAACTGCTTCGAATTTATTGGCTTTAGGCCCTTACTGGTAGGGAACAACATAAAAATGTCTACCGTAAAACGTTCGCGAAAAATGTCCTTGCAGAGAGCAAATTAATTAATCAACTTTTAGAATTAGGTACGCAGCTTTCTCGAGCCCTACCAACGTCGTAACGTGACATTAAATAATAATTTTCCGGCGAAAAAGATAATTTCGAACGTTTTTTGTAAACAACTTAAAATGTCTACGTCAATCACTATGTCATATTTATTCGTTAAAAAAAAACGTTCTGGTTTTGGCGTCTAATTTAGCCGGTTTCCTTCTCTCGTCTTAAGAATAATTATAAATACAAATTAAATTATATATAAGTGGAAAAAGTGAATTTCTACACTACGTCATTGAGGACATCCATTTACGAGGATTTCTAAATACTTCGTAATGAGGAAATTCCACCGCTTGCGTCTAAATCTTTTATAGGAGGAGGGCACTACTAAATAACTCTCGGGACGTAAAACTTTCAGTTTTGATGAGAAAATTAAAGTCCCTGGAAATTTATGTTTTTTATATATAATTTTAATTTAATCCTCAAAGTTTTAATAGTTCTTTTTTATAAAGTAAATGCAATTTTAAGAAGGATTATTTCAATAATATAGGATTAACTCCAGACGCTTTCGAATCAGAATTTAGTACTAGTAGAGCAGAGTAGACATTTATTCACTAATATCAATATAACAAAGGAAAGTCTGATCAGGCAAAACAGTGTCTAGATATTTTGTAACATTATAAAGACAAAAATATTATATGAAATAAAGAAAGAAAATACTGTGTGAAAAGATAAACCATCCAAAGCCAGCACAAAGTTGCCAAACTTTTATTTTTATCTATTATTTATATAATTTTCATATTAACACAGATTATAATATTTATTGTCAGTAAAAATGTTGAATATTTTTTGAATTTCTGCTGGTTTACGTATCTGACTTCGGCAGGAAAACCAGCACAAAGTTGGCAAAGTGTGTAATAGAATACAAACTTATTTCAATTTAATCTATTCTTCAAGTGATTATCAAATTAAAACAGGTTGTCAAAAAAGCATCTATTGTCAGTACAAATGTAAAATATTTTTTGAATTTCTGCTGGTTTGCTTCTCTGATTTCCACAGGAAAACCAGCACAAAGTTGCCGAAGTGCCATAGAATACAAACTTTTTTATTTTAATTTATTATTCGTGTGATTTTCATTTTAAAACAGGTTAAAAAAACATTTATTGTAAGTAAAAATGTTAAACATTTTTTGAATTTCTGTTGGTTTGCGTCTCTGATTTCAGCAGGGAAATCAGCACAAAGTTGCCAAAGTGTGCGTGACAGCAAATGTTGCTACAGCGTTGGGATTTCTACGCTTGGGTGACTAAAGATGTTGAACTTTCTATTGGTGAGTGGTTGGATGATGCGTTTAAGTATTGACCTGTGTGTGGTTATCTACATACGGAGGTGAATTTAATAGACGAAATGATATACCCAGGAAATGTTGTAGCTATTCCCTGTCTTTGTCCCATATTATGAAGATGTCGTCAAACGTATCTCAACCAATGCTTAGGTTTTTTAGTTATTGATTTGATAGCTTTTTTATCGAACCATTGCATGTAAATATTTGCTACTACCGGAGAATGTGGTGATCTCATCGGCAAGCCATTGTATTTCAATTGAAAATACGAATTACGCAGACCGCAATCCAATAGTTGGGATTGGATGGATGGGGTTCTTTTTGACAATGTTGAATCTTCTTGAAGCTTGATCCTAATAATCGCTAGGGATGTATAGACTTCCTATGTCGAAACTTACAAAATAATCTTCCTGATTTAAGGGCGTTCTCTTCACTTGTTGGCGAATTTCTGGAACTTGTAATTGGCCGTAAGCCGTACAGGTATAGTGGTTAATACTTTGTCGATTTTGTCATCGTTATAAGTGGTATTTAGAATTACGGTAGCTTGGAAGTACCTTAATATTGTTGTGTTGTTTCAGTGCCTTGTTTTTAGACAATGGAGGTCCGAAACGATAACATTGCCCAGAATCAATCCTTCTCTGCCTTTAGAGAAACGGCGGGAAGTATATTATTTTATGTTTTCTCGGAAAAAGAAGGTGGTTTTTTTATTTAGTAGTTACAATTTTGTTTAATTGCAAGTCATTTTTGTCGATTAAGAATGAAAGTTTATTTTTATGCATATATAAATTAACAGTTTAATTAAATAAATACCTGTTAGAGTTATTTTTTTAGTTCTAAAAACATTTCTGCATGACCCTAATGGTTTTAAGTAGTATGTTAATTGAATTATTAAGGAAGATTTCAATGTTAATATACGAAAATATGAACTATTAGATCTTTTTAAGACAAGGCCTATTTTATTGGAGCAAATTTATTGACAGTCAAATTCTGCATATGTATACAGTGTAGCGAAGCAGGTCTCAAAAGTTTTTATTTGTCCATTTTGTATTTGTTTCTAGACAAGTTTATTTTTTGTTGACTTTAATATGCGAATTTTTTTGCTAAATTACACTTGCGCGAAAAACGCAAGAGATTTTAGACAATTTCCGGTCTTAATTGGTTTCCCGGATCCCTCCAAAATCTTATTTAGCAAACCGAATTCCTTTGGGGGTTGCGCTAAAAAAGGATGAGTAATGAAAGTATTGTCAGAAGTCGTAAAAACCAATTTTAGCGCGAGATCAATCTGATATACGTACGATGAAAGGAGGCGAGAGAGGGCAATATTTTTTAGGAAATAGCCCGGCGAAGTTGCAAGTTGATGGTCCCTCACGATGAACCCGGAGAGTTTCGAGGGACTCGGACCAGTAATTGGGCAGATTGTTGCGAGGATTGCAGTTGATTAAAACAAGAGGACTTGGCCGATTGCGAACCCGAACGGATATACATATTTATTACTTTGACCGGCGTAAAAGGACTTAAGGCGAAAGACGTTTCCGATAGAGAACCGACTCTCCCTTTCCCCCTTTCAAACCCCGTCAACGACCCCTATCGAATCGTCTCTATTGTCCGACGACATTACGAAGGCAACGATTTTAAAATACGCCACCGTCGAAAGCTATTTCGGCTTCGAAACACTTCAAGCGTATTAAAAAAAAAGATTTTTGAAAAAATCTTTTTTGGAGTGCTAGATACCTACTTGCAAGTTGCAGACTCACCAATGTATAGAAAAAACATTTTGAATCCTGTATAGGGGACATTGATACTTTCGTGGTCAATTTCTCAAGGTTCTATCATCCGTATAAAGTTCTAATTTTTGATAAATTTTAGTGACAAAAAGGAATATATATATATATATATATATATATATATATATATATATATATATATATATATATATATATATATATATATATATATATATATATATATATATATATATATATACAGTACGTGTCACAAAGCGAGCGGGTATAAATGACAAAAAAGACAGAAAATAATATCGCAGAGGTATTAACAATAACATAATTATGTAGCGCTTTCTTTTGAGCTTGGTAAAGTACTATAAACGATTACCAGAAAATCTCAAAACTCTTCTGTGAGCATCTTACCTTCCGCTAATCAGAATTAAATTTATTTTGAAAAGAAATGTCTGACCCACCCACAATCTACTTTAACCCAGTCGACAGGAAATATTTAGACTAATTATGGGCCTGCTCAATAAGTTTTCATCGGGTTTTGATGACATTGCAACAAATGTATTAAAGTCTGTGGGAGAGTTTTGTGAGGTCTTTAACTGAACAAGTATTCCCAACATCCCTTAAATTCTCAAAAGTTGTTCCTACATACAAAAGGGACAATAAACAATATTAAGAGAATCATAGACCTGTCTCACTGCTCCCTGCAGGGTAGAACACAATGAAATACATGAGATAGAGTGTGGGATTCCTCAGAGATCCATTTTGGAGTCCTTAATTCTTCTACTACATGCCAATTGTCTTACCAAGTGCTTTAATAAGGGACTTGTTGCTGTCGCAAAATAGATGAAATCGATTCTTTGCGAAAACATACGCTCTCCTCACTGAACTCGAGATTGGTGCAGAAATGATCAGCGTCGAAAAAAAAAATTTTTTTTTATTTCCTCTCCATTCTCCGTTTCTCTGTTACACATTTTCGACCATAACTTCCGCAGGGTTGAAGCTAGACAGTCCAACTTTTGCTCCTTTTCAACATTCCACACAAGATGTATAAAAATGGCCGCGGTCAAACCTGGGCGGTAATTTTATTTTTCAATTTTCGACTGATTTTTTGGACATCGCTATGAAACACGGTAAGTGTTCGAAATTTGAAGCAATTGACTTCAAATTTTGCAAATATATGCAGCTTAGATCCGTGACTCCACCTATTGAAATTGGGGGGAGCTAGGTGATCGGAAAGTATTTAAATTATTTAAATTATTGGCTTTAAATGAAAAACGTAAAAAGATAAGAGTATTTGGTTTAAGCAGTATCGTAAACTGTGTCGAGAGCTACAAATTTTTTGCTTACAGTTCATGTTAATTATACAGGGTGCGCGAGATATGTCAATAAAAATATTATTGTAAATCTCTATTACTGGTACAAATTTTTCACTTCACACAGGGTGTGCGCATAATAAAATAACATTCATTTTGCGAAAGTATTCATTCATCTCACCCTTTATGGTGTTGCTGTGTGATTGTTCTAGAATGATTTGGGTTGCAATCCATGTTTACCTTTCTCCATGCGCTCAATAATGATATTCTATTAATTTTATTTATTTATTTTATACTGTTTTAATATCACAAAAAGAGCTTTTTAGAAAAATTACGAAAAACAGCAAATAGTTGTTTCAAAATTCCAAGCTCAGAATTTGGAAACCGTGCCACGACGACAACAGAAAAATCTTCTATAGTTTTTCCCGAATTCGACCGAGGAAAATGTGCTATTCTGCATATTCGCTTAATAAAAGCGACAATAAGGCGAGCGACTAATAGAATGCTACGCCGGACATTTTGGGTCAGGCCCGCGCACCCTGATTTATTATCCTCCATAAATTTTTTCACGCGTTACACTTCTGTTACTTTGTTGGAACGCAATAATACCCAAACCCTTGACCCGAGCTTTCTTCCAGAGTTTTCAGGCGAACATATAATTGCGGCTTCATTGAAAATCACTAATTAGCATTTTAAATAGAGTAATGGTGACAGTTTTATAGTAATTTCATCTGTTTTAACATCTGTAAATTATTCCAATAAGAAAATTTAAGGTCCATATGTGTTCCTGATATTAACGACCGTTACGGTTATACTAACTTTGCTAAGAGCGCGGCGAAATAGTTGTGACTTCTCCTTCTCCTTCCGGGTCCTCGTTCCTGTCAACCTTCCAATAGCAATGAAGCTGAAAGCAATGCTACACCTGCCACTGTGGTCCTTCCATACATTCAAAACATCATTGACCACATAGCAAAAGTTCTAACGAAATATTACGTCAAAACCAGGTTTACCACTTGTCCAAAAATCTCTCGACATCTTCGATATGCGTCAAAGAATACATTGGAGAGACCGGACGAAAAATATCAACTAGGCTCAAAGAACACGAAAGAGCCGTACGACTAAGACAAATAAACTCATCAGCTAACCAAAACTAAAATTCTTCTTCCAACGAAAAATCTGAGAGTCTATAGAAATCTATAAGCAACCTAACAATCTTAACTGTGACTCAGGTCTGTACCTGTCACCCATATGGGAATCAGTCATCCGAGACGTTGTTTATGTCCCTCATTTAGCTCTGTCCTCCTCAAACAATATGAAAGCAGGCACAGAGTAAAATGCTAGTGAGTTTCAGTCAAGCTCTGAGCAATCCAGAAGTTTTGTAAATAGCATTACAGTAGCCTAAGGAAGTTTCTTTGAAAAATCGAACAATTTTCTTTTTATTACAGTTTTAGTTAGTTTTTGGTGGCCTCCTGGCCTATTTCTTATTCCATTCCATCAGATTCAAGTTGAACCCAAGACACTGAAGTCTTATTTGTTCCTTTTCATAACTCTTTGGAAAACCAAGCTTGGAAAACTGGCACGTGGAGCATCAGAAACCTGTTCGAAGAAGGTAAAGTCCACGACACCATTAAGGAAATAAAAAGGTTATGTATAGCATAATGGGCTCCGGAGACTGTACTAGCTGGGTTACTATAGCATTAATTTACTTAATCCGCTAAGACATTAACTTCATTCAAGTTTATGCTCCAACGTGGGATAAAGAGGAACATGAAGTTGAGGAATTCTATGAAGGTCCATATTAGCGAACCTGAACTCCCACCATACAATATTTTTAAAAATTTTTGGATAGTAAATGAGCAAACACATGATAGAGGAAACGCTTAAATATGTAATGTAAATCTCGCAAAAAAACTTGAAAAATTCCAATTTGTAAAGCGCGGTTTTAATTCCAAAAATGTTACAAATCCGAATATTTATGAGTTTACCCGCGCCTTCTGGATTAACCGACGGCCAATTACCCAGCGGCGTAGACGCGCAACTCGACAAAGAAATAACGAAAATATTACTGGTTTATACGGGAAAAACGTCATACAAGAAAGGAGGAGCTTTAATCGCTTTATCAGTGACGGAGTGCCGGGTGGTTGCTTATACGATTTGGAAATCGCTTAGCTTAGTTATTCGGGCATGAATCCTTAACGACCGCTGACCCAGTTCTCAGTTCGCCTGCAATTAACATTATTGTAAATATTTTGCTTATGAAATGTACTTTCCCAACGTACGTTCCCCTTATGCATAAACTTAAATGAGAGCCGGGTAGTCAATATTGAGAGAGGTGAGCCGCAAATTTGGTTCAACGCGTGCAAATGACGTGTATATATATGGTATATACATATATTATATATAAACATACCTACACGGGCTTTCGATGAAAATTATTTGGGAAGTCAATCTATTTAATACCCGGGTGTTTATTTATCAGAGGTTACCTATTTGACAAAATAAAAATTCAAGAATTTTATTTTTTCGTGTACGGTGTGTCTCACTTAAAAACTATACACCGTTGTAAAATCTTGGTTTATGGTTTGATAATTTGAAGCTGCTGCAAAGTTTAATAGAAGATATCCTGGCCGAAATATTGATCACAGTACAGTTGCGAATATCGTCGCAAAATAATTCTTAATTATTTTGATGAAAATGGCAACGGATGAATTTTAGTGGAAATTTTTCTCGCACCTGAATATAGGGGAAGATTTTATCTACTTTTTTTTATCTACTACAAAATTATTTAAAATAGGCGAGTTTCCTCGTTCGAAAATTTTTTAGATCGCTACTACTATACTTCCCGACACCTCAGCCCCGCCAATTTCAATAGGTTCCGTTAAGGAACTAAGCTCAATATGTACGCAAAATTTCAATTCGATAGACATTGACATTGGCATATCGTATTCAGCGCCTGGACCGTTAAAAAGAGAACAGATAACGGAGAACGGACAAACAGACAAAAAAATTTTTTTCTCAACGGTAATCATTTCTCAATGGTCCCCTAGGGCCTACCGTTGCCCAGATATAACATTTTTCATACCATTCGATTTTTCGAAAGCAACAAGAATTATCAAAATTGAACCATAAATAAACAAATCCCAAATAGCTCATCTCGATATTTGGCATGAAAAAATAGTCCCCGTTTTTCATGACTCTAGGTTCAAGCAATGTTTTAGTGCATTTTGAAAAGATCTTTTCAACAAAAAAAAAATCAAAATCAAACCATAGACACTTGGCACGCACTGTATATGGAAATCATATTAGATTTTCCCCAGTTTTGCATAATTATATTCTTTTTATTCGGTGAGAACCGAATTTAAAATACCAAGAGAGCGGCAATGGGAAAATATCCATATGCTAGCGTAAATTTAATTATAGGCTGGCGTGTTTATATTTATTAATACGTGATTAATATTGTATCAAACAATAAAAGCATTTTTATGAGTGTGGAGAAAATAATGAAAATCGTGTTTACATAATAAGCGACGGGGCTATTTTTAAAAATTTTGGACCCATCTCATAAATTCGATAGACACTCGTTTTCCGGCTATTTTCGATCATTTAAAGCATCCCGGGGCTTCGCCGCTACTAATTATAAAACCGCTGAAAAATAACGGAACAATTTTTGCCCAGCCTCGTGGTAGTTACCTTAAGAGAAAGGGTTGATTATCTACTTTATCTTAAAGAGGAGGGCTCCTTACCCACAAATTGCGGGACGTTTCGAATGTAAATATTTCAGTTAGGGCCGTCTTGGAAAATAGATAAGCTCTATCTCCTTGCCTAAAACGCCTTCATCAGAGGGGTAATTGTAAAATTGTTGGTTGATCCAACTAGCTATGCCTAGTTTACTTTTTTTATGGAATGCAATAAATTCGCAAACATTGAAAAGCAAAAATTCGGCAGCTTGGAAAACTTCTATTTTGGGCAAATCGATTAAATACCATTAGAGAAAAGCGAGTCATCAGGTGTACAATATCGAGGTTTGAGGAATACGTGTAGTGACACTTGCGGCATTCGCCGGTTAATCCTATAAAGTCGGGTAGAACGATTGGGATTTTTGCGAGGAAAAACAGCCACGAGCCAATTAATGCTTCTCGGGACTGCTGTTGACAGATGCGAACTCCGGTCCCCGATTTTATTTGTTCTTGGCTTCGCCTGACTATTTCCACACGCACGCGCGAAACCACACAAAACTTCCCTTCACTTTGGAATTCATACCCCCGAGGAAATTGTAATATTATGTAGGTACAGCGACGACACTTCCATTTTCAATTATCGATTCACGGGAAGAAGCATTTAGAAATCATTATTCCGATATTCCAAAAATAACACAATGTGTGCCACAGAGAAAACTAGTTATAGTAACAATGTTGGCAATTTTCTTTAATGCTTATGTTTAATTCGAATCTTTCCAAAATTAGTGTCACATTTTTTCACACTAACTTTTAATTACATACATTATATGGACATACATTTTTGTTTGTTATTATTGCGTCTAACTTTGTTTTTTAATTCGGACCATGTCATTTCTATAGTATTCAAATCGCTATCTAAGGGGTATGTTCGGATGTTTCGTCTTCATGCTGACTAAGGAACTTTTGCAACTCTTTTTCCATGCTGCTGATAGGTGGTACGGCATACAGTTTTAAGGCCTTACCACTGTATATTTAATACCATTGAATATCAACTGAAATCTGCCATTCGTCGTAACAATGTTTTTCCCAAACTTATAGAAACCGAAGTTTTCAACATCCCTCCACAAAGTTGGGCAAATTCTGTTAAACATATAGAAAAAGCAAAACAATCGTATATCCATATTGCAAATAATATAGCGATAGCGATAGCGATACTGATATATTATGTGAATAATTTTAAGTAATTTAAGTAGGTAATATAAAATAATTTGTAATTTTATTTTAGATATAAACATAAATACATACATAAATAAATAAATATTGTTTAGTATCTTCCCTAACAAAACCCCAAATAATTAAATTCTAAGCAAAGTACGGACCTGCTCGGCCATATTTCGTTCTTAAGCTTGCCCGGGTCTTTCCTTATTTCGTATCAGTTAGTCATTTTCTTATATCTGTGAGCAGACTTTACTTTTTTAGCCAAAGTGCTGTGATAACTAACACAATCATTAACTATTACGCTTCTTGGTGGGATATTTGGAAGAAGAGATTTTTTTTACTCAATTTTCAAAAAGTTCACTAGTCATCTACTGATGGAATTAGCAAAGCGTTTGGCACCCAACCTTCTCTCGAGCCACAGTGTAAATTTGACAGTTTGTTTAGTTTAGGTCGTGGATTTCGAACCGTCTGGTCTAAAAGAACATAAATTTCCAATCGTTAGGTCTCTCTAATGCAGCTACGCTTGTCCATATTTCTAATATTTCTAAATTCGATTTTGTGCAGAAACCGGAGCAATATTGCTTCACGACTTCTAGCAAATCGACCATTTCGTTTTAATTTCACATCACCACAACCTTCCAATAGCAATGAAGCTGAAAGCAATGCTACACTTGCCACTGTGGTCCTTCCTTACATTCAAAACATCACGGACCACCTATCAAAAGTTCTAAAGAAATATTAAGTCAAAACCAAGTTTACCAGTTGTCCAAAAATCTTTCAACATCTTCGATATGCGGCAAAGAATATATTGGAGAGACCGGACGAAAAATATCAACTATTCTCAAAGAATATGAAAGAGCCTTACGACTAAGAAAAATAAACTCATCAGCAGTTGCCGAACACAATCACTAAACCGGACATAAAATTTTATTGATATATAGTGTACAAATTATTTTATTCATTATTTTTGGGAATAATAATTTTCTCATTTTTAGAAAGCTCACACTACGTAGTTAGTGATAAATGTACTAATTTATTAAATAAAATTAGGTCACAACCTGAGTTTAGCTTCATCATTTTAATTATAATACTTTTTAACTCATGTTCCAACACGGTAGCGAACGAGCAAATTTAACGCACAAGCGACTTTTTTAATAGAAACGCTAGCGTTAAATACGCCTTTCAAAATCTCTATCCAATTATCGCGATGTGCGAAGTTTAAATTTTTAACACGGATTATCAAGTTGTTTTCGTGCTGTCCTATAAGAAGACGGAAGGAAATAAAACGTCAATTCGCTGCGATGTTATTGTAGAAAAACCGTTCCCCTTTAATTAAAGAAACGCAACACAAGCGTTTCCTACCGCCACGGACGGAATTATTCAAAAATTTAACAAACGGCTTAAGTTTAAATCAATATTAACAGGAAATAGTTTATTCTGCGTCTAGTGCAATAAAGCGCGTTACTTTGCCCGTCTGAGGATGCACGTTAATCTTAAAAGCCTGCATGGAAACCACTTTCCTTACGGCTAATGCAAGATTAAGTTAATTTGTTTTAAAGTTATGCCAACAAAGCTTTTATTGAAGTCGCTTCCACGATAATAGCTGGGAAGAAACGGGTAGGTAAAAAGTGAAAACCATGGTAATTGTTCAAATCCCTTCTCGATTCGTTTTCTGATTTTCTTCTGCAACTTTGAATTCGCCGTTTTGTTTAATGTCCCGAAAATACTTGATAGCGTCAAACAAGCAGTCTAAAAATATTCGTCTGACTACAAACAATGAGTTTTTGTAATAAACCAGTGGATCAAGGGACGTGTGGAATTGAATTAAGCACGTTTTGTCGAATAATCCCACCACCTCGTGGGCAGAATGCATAATATACGATATGCAAACCGGATGAATACGTCAGAGTTACGAATTATCACGGTTTTAAAAAGTATAAAGGTCGTGTGAACGTAGTTCGGTGGAAGTTCACAGATTTGTAGCAATTACATACAAGGAAAATTGGGTTTCTCGTAAAAAACACCTTTGGAATAAAGTGCTTTCAAAGTAATAAGACCATCTGGGTCGTTGATGTATCGTTTACCGGCTCAGAACGAAAGGACAAAAAAACGAAACGAAAACACTAGAAGAAATTACTAGTGGGAATTGAGAAATGCTATAGAATGCCCAGAAGAACTACACCAAAAAAATACGATCTCTAAAAAAGGAAAACATCTATCCTATTCTATTGCAATACAGAGCGAACAAAACAATAAGAAATGTGGAACTACAATGAATCAAACACTTATAATTAATAAATACTAGTAATTATGATATCCGAATACAAAGCTCAACTAAAATCTAACGACCTGTTTATTTCCCACTTAATGGACAATATTTTTTCTGGAAAATTAAACCACTTGATATCATTAGAAAAAAAATAACCACAAACGGACTTTTAAAAGCGATTAATATTAAAAATAAATTATACCATGACCATGACTTAAAAATCCGTTAGAAAGCAAATAAAAACAAACTGCCCAAACTCATTAATAAAGTAAAAAAATGTTTTTCTTTTTAATTCAATTAAGAGTTATAGAGGGGTGCGGAAAAATGTACGAGAGATAAATGACACAAAGCAGGAATTATCGCTAAAAAAGATATTACTGATGTACTTCACGAATACTTTATCAGCATCGGTCAAGAACCGGCCAATGAAATAAAAGAACCTAATAGCTTTTGCAAAAGAATACCGGTCAAACTCTATATACTTCCATGCTCTATTAGGCCGACTACAGCGAAATCAGACGCACAGTACTAAATCTAAAATCCAAAACATGTCCTGGACTTGTTGGCATTATTGGCGGAAACACTCAAAATGATGGCAGATTTTATCGTCAAACCTCTAAGTCATATTCTAAATAACTCTATAAATAAAGGGATACTCCCAAAATTTTTTTAAAAAGCTGTAGTCCGACCACTTGCTCACAAAAAAATATTAAAAACCAGGATTACCTTAAAAAATTTAAATCACACACCACCATCAATTTCGGTTCCAGAACGGCAAATCCCTCAAGGTGCCATTACTACATTGACAAAAAAAATCTATAAATCAGATCGAAATCTTAAATCACTCTGTATTTATTTAGATATTAAGAAAACTTTCTACAGCGAAAATTCCAAGTAGTTGATTAATATTTTAGAAGGTATAGGATTTATGCGGGTAATCTTAAAATTAATGTCAAGTTATCAAGGAACTGCATTGGGTACAATTCTCTGTGTTTTGCACATTAACGATACGTTTCCTGTAAACTCAAATGGGAATGTGCCGCGATTTTTTATACTGATGCTTCATAAGCTTTGCTCAAAAACAACTTAAAATTGTTGTTGATCATTCCAATGACGACCATTAAGATTATTCTATATTTCGAAAGCGACAACAAAATGTTTAATTTAAATACTTGCATACGACCCTTTATATCCTCGCGACATAAATTTAGTCGTAAATTTGAAATGTAAACTCCGAACAGCCCCTTTTTTTTCGTAGCAAATAACAATATCTTGCCTTTTTCCCCGAGAGGCATTTATTTTACAAAGCTCGCCTAAAGGCAAAATGATAGCAATTATCCTCTACGTTATGGCAATTTCAGATTAAAGAACGGCCCTGTTTCTAAATTTATTTATTTTAATTTTAAGCCGCTAATATATCGCCCGACCGTTTTGAAATTTTAAACTTATTTGCTCTTAATTATAAGGCGAATCGTAAATACTGCCTTACATTGCGTTTCGTATTCGTTTGCGAACGATTTATTATAAATTTTCAAAAAACTCAACAGCTCCACACACTTTCGAAGTATGCGACCGATTTTTTCGTGCAGAGCGCCACAACAAATGCACCCCTTCGTAACGCAGGAACGATCAATATTCATGACAAAGTTCTCATGTTATTTTTGACTATTTTCACCTCTCAAAGATTATCAAATGTCCCGCGAAAAAGTGTCCGTAACGTGTCTAAGTATAAATCCTTCACTTGAACTATCTACGAAAACGGGGCCAGTCCGTAATAAATAATTTAATCGTCAATTTTGCCCTTTAAAAAAATATCCCGAGGGAATTCGCGTCAGTGCTTTTAGTGTGACACTATCAGCGAGCCTTTACCTCCAGTTACTGATATTGCGTGCGTAAAATAGCTCGGCCACCGCAAGACCTAATCCATCAAAGTCGAGAGAAATCGCAGTATTTAAATAAAACAGTTTCACTTGTTCACGTGCGGTTACCAAGAGAATTTTGTTGTCGCGACGCGGCGGCCACACCCCCTGCTAAAAAACCTATTATGAGGATTATAAGGACAAAAGTCGTGCTAATATATAGTTCGTGGTGGGTTTTGGGTGCGGTCGCTAAATTAAATTATGATTAATGGCGTTTCGGTTCAAATTTCATAACAACCTTCTTTAATAAACATCGCACTATAATGTATTCCGATGCGACAATGGACAAAGTCAAATATTTCCTGATCCTGTTGTCCCGCCATTTTAAAAGGAGGATTAAATGATATTAACGATAGATGAAATGGGACACCCAAGAATTGCCTAAATGTTACTTAATCCCGTTCAAAATTATGTAGACTAATAGAAGTCGGCGATCGGAGGCGATCAACGCTGATTGGCTAGATTTAACGGGTCGCCCAAACCAAAATTTTCAAAATGCGTTAAAAAGTAACCTAACAGGAAGGAAAAAACCAGATAAGCAAATACATTTTTATAAAAACAAAATATTACTTAGGTGGCTTTGGCATTATTAATTGTCAAGTCGGTAAGATTAAAAATGCAGAAAAAACTCTGGACAAGCACATGCACTTTTAAGAAAAAAACAGATTAGTATTTAAAAAAAAAAAATCACGGAAGAATTTCTTCTGAGATTCAACGATAAAAGTTTTTGGTTGGGTCTGTTTTATTATGGCGAAAAGTTGATATGCTTTTGGAATACGGGGATACAGCCAAAAACTAACGTAAGTATTGTATGTATAAGTACGTCATAAGCTACAAGTACTTTTTACCGGAAACTCAAAATAACAAGAAGATAGAAATATTGGTTTTTCTTTTGAAATCTGTCACCTTTTGGAATAATTCAACACAATATTTTGAAAATCTGTTTGAAAATAAAACCTCAACAATGCCGGTAGAATCGATTTGAGAGTGGTATATCAACGTGTGTTACTGTAAGACAAGTTTCACATTGACACAAATTATCACATTCAATTTCATTTCTTAGGAATTGTAAAATCGTGCACCAGTTAAGGCACCATGACAAAAAACTGGTCCAATAATTCGTCTTCCTGTCACTCCTGCCCAAACATTGATTCCGGACCGTTTTGAAACTGTCCGGTATGAATAATTCTTTGATTATTTAAAGACCAGTATCTGTTCTTTTGTCGGTTAAACTTAGCATTATTTGAGAATCGTGACTCATCAGTGAACAATATTAAGTTAGCAAAATTATTATTCCCATCATGTTTATCTAACAGATAATTACAATATCGAATTTTTCGTACAAAGTCAGCTTCATAAAGATGTTGATGAAGGTTATACTTAAAAAAATGGTAACCATGTTTTTTTTTTTTAATTTTTCCACACAGATTCTCTTGAAATATCAAATTCTAATGCTACTTAAAAAATAAAATTATCATGTCGATTATTTTGTGGATTTCTCATTTTCAATTCCAGCTTTCTAAAGACAGAGAATGCAGGAAGGCGACCTCCCGGATAGCGGGCTGCATAAAACGCACCGGCGTCTCTAGAGTTTTTTCTGCATTCCCCGTATATCAGAAACATATCAACTTTTTCTTCATTTGTAAATTGACTATTGCTTTACATGATATTCCAAATCGATAACACGACAAAATAGATAATCAGATAAAAATGTACAAACTGTCATAATTTTCAATCATGCCGACTTGATGAATAGAAGCAAAGCCACCTAAGTAATATTTGGTTTTTATAAAAATCTGTTTACTTATCCGGTTTTTTCCTCTTTGGTGGCAAAATGTTGCAAAAAGAGTACCGGTTTTTAAAAGTTTTTGTTCTCACTAGGGTGCTATTTGAAAAAATTAAAAAAAAAAACAAAAAAAAGAAAGACCGTCCTATTTTACGTAAAATAATCTTCTAGTACACAAACAATTAATGCATTTATCATAATTCAAATGAGTAAATAACAATATTTCAGAACAAAAGAAAATGAACAAGAAAGCAAGTAAAAATAAATTAAATTAAGTTTTAGCCAAAAACTCTTACAATTCCCAATTGAGTGCCAACGTTAAAATATCTAAATATCCAAAAAGTAACAGTTTTATATTTTTTTGATGAGTTGTTGCCTAAATTTGTACTATATCTAAGCGCATAGAACAAAGCGTGCCCTCTATCATTACCAATTTAAAAGTTATAGAGTGTTCCCATTTCCAATTTTAATAATTTGTATGTATATGTATGTATGCTTTCTGAATGTTTATTATAGATTTGCAATAAAAAAAAATGGTATAAGACCTCAAAAATGTTCGATCTTGATTATTATTTTCCTTTTTTTCAAAACCGCTTTTTCAATTAAACAATTCGATTCGTTTGGCCGTAACGTTAGATGTTAGCGAGGCGATGAAAAAAACCGAATTTAAACAGAACGCTCTCATCTCGTTTAAAGTTTAAAGTATCCTCAAATTCGCTTTCACTCCTACGCAAATCACTTAAAAATTCTTTCGAGTATTTCTTTCCGAAACGTCCCTCCCAACTTTTAATGCTCATTATTTTTAACATTACGAGAGTTATTTAAATTGTTTTAATTGTTATCAAGCGCGTTCTGTCAAGGAAAAAAATCATTGCCCCGGCAACGGTTGTTCCGCATAAATCGTTTCAAAACTTTAAATTAAATCTGTGTAAATTTTTCTCGGCAAAGGGAATAAATTTTAAAAGAATATTTCCAGCTTCGCGGCGTGATGAATAGACTTTCGGCCGAAAGCAATTTTAATGTCTGCCGTTTTATAAAATATTAACTATTTAAAACGGATTTCAATGCACCCGGTTCAGTTTAAAGCGAAATTGAAATTCTATTTAAGTCCGAAAATGCGTACACGCCGACGAAGCAAAACCCCAGATTCAATGCCTTCGATCGTATTTTTCCTAAAACAGGCAAATCTTTCATGAAATGCTTAAAATCTCAAATGTAAAATTACCTTCGAGTTTACTACCTGAAGCGAATGCGTTTGCGTGTTCCGAAGGGTGATGCGTAAATAATAGATGTGCGTTTAGAATGTGATTTCAGCAGGAATATCGGCATGTGGCTGAAGTTAGATTTAGATTTGGATCCGGATTTGCGAATATTACAGTGGACCAGTACGTTATTACGAAATGTCGGGAAAGTAAGCACGGAAATTTTGTGAGGGACCTCCCAAAAACCACATTCACGGTTGCAATACTGGAAATAACCCCTTTTCTTAAATAAAAATTTATTTAATATTTCGCAATCTCTAAAAAATCTGACGTAGTCCTAGAGATTCAACCCGACCATTGAAAAGCCACTTAGGAGAGCTTCAAAATGATGTACTATTCAACCACCTAGAAACGGCCGGGAAGGTATTAAACTACCCCCAATAATGAAATAACCAAATATTCGTTTCATTTATTTCAGAATCTCAAAAAAAGTGACGTTGTCCCTGATGTTCATATAAACTATTGAAGAGAGCTTCAAAATGATGTATTACTCAACCACCTCGAAACGGTCGGGAAGATATAAAACTACCCCTAATGAAGAGTTACCCTAAAAATCGCGATTATCAAAGAAGAGATTTGGTTTTTGACTCGAAATTTACTCGCAAAGACACATCCATCGATCATGGATGCTCGCGATATTCCGGAGACTTTCTTAATTTTATTTGTACTTTTCATTTTTATATTTATTTAGCCGTTTTTTAAAAGTTTTCTGGGACGACATTTGTGCACCAATTTGAGCTTTTGGGATTAATAACAATTATGCTATGCAATTGTTATTAATGCCATTCATTATAAAATATTTCCAGTATAGGAAAGGCTAACATTCGACAGGGGACTAAATTCTATACTTGATGACGTTGAGAGAATCGTTTCCGGATTAGGAGCAATAGTTATCAAGCTGGTTGTACATTTTTTTTCAAATCATTTAAAAACAATATGAGACAGGAATATACACCTCTTGAAAATTAACTTAAAATTAATCATAGCAATAAAACATGATAAAAATATACAGGGTGTGCAACTTTTTTTTTTAATATGACAACCAAGTTGGTTGAGTAATGCACCATTTTGAAGCTCTCCTCAGTAGCTATTTAATGGTCTGGGGCAACGTCAGATTTTTTGGAGGTTCCGAAATAAATAATACGAATATTTGGTTTCAAGGTGGTTGAGAAATAAATCACTTTGAAGCTCTCTTAAGTGGGTCTTTAATGATCTAATTCAATATCTGGGACAACCTCAGATGATTTTGAGATTGCGAAATGAAATAACGAACATATGGGAATTTCATTATTGAGGGTGGTTTTATATCTTCCCAGCCATTTCGAGGTGGTTGAGTACTACATCATTTTGAAGCTCTCCTACGTGGCTCTTCAATGGTCTGGTTGAATCTCTCCGACAACGTCAGAGTTTTTCGAGGTTGCAAAATATTAATTAAATTATTATTTGGGGCGATGCGAGCGGAAAACGGATTATTTTCTGTATAGCAACATTGGATATGGTTTTTGAGAATTCCCTTACATAATTTCCAAGCGTACTTATCCAGGATGCCCACAGGAATTTGTTTTTTAAATTAAGATTATTAACGAACTAGTCCACTGTAATATTTGCAAATCCGAATCCAAATCCAAATCTAACTTCGGCAACATAATATCGTCGACTGGGTGGGCGATATCACCCCACCACCACCACCCTCGCCTACCCTATTCTTACCGACAGGATTAAGGTCAAAGGGATGACTTAATCCCGTTCCAAAGGCGCATTTAATTATTTTATGTTTACATACAGGGATATTGGAATAATCACCGCCGTTACAGCTACTTGCTGCAGGCGCTAACGACAAAATTTTGATTATATAATATAAGCCTTTCTCGTTCCCCTATCTGCATCCCGACAACGCCTTCTCTCTAGGAAAGGAGCGGGCCGAGAAAGGACCTCGCAATCGACTAAACCACTGTTTACCCAAGTAACATTAAAGTAAAATAAAACAAAGTACACAAGTTAACTCTCGCTCTCTTCGAGGAGGAATTATACAGCATACTTTCTAAAAAAATAAAAAACAAGAGGTCTTCCGGTAGCGATAGCACACCAAATTTTTTAATCATTATAATACATTATAAAACCGCTGACATACATAGTGAACATATTATTTTGTACTGCTCAATTTCCCTAGCAGTTAAAAACGGGCAAAGTAGATCCCATACACACAAAAAAGTAACTGTAGTGTTAAAAATTATCGACAAGTTTCTCTAGAGTATTTGAATATGCATTTTTTGAGAGAATTGATGCTTTTTCTTGAAATTTCGATTTCACAGTGGAATGTCGTCTATAATGGCAGTGACATCGTTTTGCGGAATCGGGAGAGTGCCCTATTGAGATCTTTTGTGATCTCAGTAGAGCGTTTGACTGAATTGATGACCGCACTCTTTTGCAGATATTGTTCTTGACTGGATAGACTCCTTTTTGCAGGAGCGCAAGCAGCTTGTCAGTAGTTTTAATAATAAAGATAATCTCTGTCGTCAGATTAATTCGTCTATACTTGATATTGATATAAGTGTTCCACAGGGATCGGTTTTAGGTTCTGTCCTATTTACACTCTATATCAATGATGTAGAAACCATTTTTACAAATTCATCTTTCACGCTATATATTGATGACTTTTCCAGTTTCATTTCAGATGGCTACAATTTTTATTGCAGAATAAATGCAACTATATGTTGACCAACTTGAATAACTGATAGTTTGTTTTTAAATTCAAATAAGCAACATGTTTTAGATTCCCACCATCGCAGAACATATGTTCTAGTCTCATTTTGAAGTAACTCAGTCTGAGAGTGTTAAATTTTTAAGTATTAGGATCCACAAAGATCTTAACCATAAAAAAAAAAAAGTTCTTGCTTGAACTCGAATATTTACGTGTTGAGCAATTTGCACGCTGTACTGACGGAGTCACAATTATTAGAAATATATTACTCTCGCATTGAATCTCGTCTACGATGCGGAATAATACTATGGGGTTGGTCTACACAATCGACAGAAGTGTTTTTAGCTCAGAAAAGAGCAATTCGTTGTGCTGCTGGGGTACCGAGCTCTCATTCTTGTAGAAATTTATTTAATAAATACAGTATCCTGACCTTACTAAGTTTGTTAATAAAGATATTCATTCTTTTAACACCAGATTTGTCAAATATAAAATTTACTCTAGATCACCCTGTATACTGGAGCTGCAAGTCTTTAATCAACTTTTAAAATAAGATTAACACAGTATCTACTGCAAAAATCTTTTTACACTGTAAACAGTTTTTTTTTGTTTCGGTCCAATATGACCTTCCTCAAAATAAAATAATCTGATAATTACATTTAATAAACAGATCAGTCATACAATATAGGATTAATCTTACCTAGGCAGTTACAGTCAAAGTTGGGGAGCATTATATTATATTCTAATTGTCAAAATTGTTGGTCACGTAACAAAAATTTTGTTTTTTCCATTAACTTACCCTTATGTATATATATATATATTCCAGTCGGATGCAAGATTTGCAGGATTCCAGTCGGATGCAGGATTCCAGTCGGAGTTCAACGAGCGAACGGATGATATCCCGGAATATAGTGTCATCACATTTTTCCATCCGTGAATCAATACGTGAGAATATATATATATATATATATATATATATATATATATATATATATATATATATATATATATATATATATATATATATATATATATATATATATGTTTAGCTTTTGGTTCTTGGGTTATAGGTCTTTGTATTAAAAGCGATTAAAATTTTTTTTGTCCATATATTGACGTTTCGGTCTTCTATGACCTTCTTCAGAAAGGGGTACAGTCTAAAATTATGTTATAGTACAGTTCTTTTTTTTTACATATACACAACGGAATTACAAAGAACCTTACCAAAAAGAGACAAACACAAATCTTAAAATTGAAGAGGTAGCATCATATGAAAGTTTATACTTTAAAAGCGTTTGGTTTTGTCATAGTGCCTAGAAATATTATTGTTTTGGTTTTTTCCAACTATGAGAATAAAAAAGTCATACCCTTGATAAAAGATAAAAGTCCAACAAAAAATGATTTGTATACGGCACTCACACACATAATACACACAAATTTAACGAAACAGTTAAAATATATATAAGAGTTTAAAATAATAATAATAATAATAATAATACCGATACGCGAGGTTTGCTCGCGTCGACGTTACTGTAAAAACATCGTACGATGCACGATTGTTTTGGTGCAAGGTTCAGAGGATATACAGAGTGTTTTTGTTAATTTATAATTTTTTTCTTTGATTTATTTTAAATTATTTTTATATATTATAATTTTATATTAATATATCCCTATGTTGTTACTTCCATTGTTGTTTTATTTCAGAATGTTGCAATATAACTTACTGAGATTGTTGGTCTCAGTAAGTTATATTGCAACATTCTGAAATAAAACAACAATGGAAGTAACAACATAGGGATATATTAATATAAAATTATAATATATAAAAATAATTTAAAATAAATAAAAGAAAAAAATTATAAATTAACAAAAACACTCTGTATATCCTCTGAACCTTGCACCAAAACAATCGTGCATCGTACGATGTTTTTACAGTAACGTCGACGCGAGCAAACCTCGCGTATCGGTATTATTATTATTATTATTATTATTTTAAACTCTTATATATATTTTAACTGTTTCGTTAAATTTGTGTGTATTATGTGTGTGAGTGCCGTATACAAATCATTTTTTGTTGGACTTTTATCTTTTATCAAGGGTATGACTTTTTTATTCTCATAGTTGGAAAAAACCAAAACAATAATATTTCTAGGCACTATGACAAAACCAAACGCTTTTAAAGTATAAACTTTCATATGATGCTACCTCTTCAATTTTAAGATTTGTGTTTGTCTCTTTTTGGTAAGGTTCTTTGTAATTCCGTTGTGTATATGTAAAAAAAAAGAACTGTACTATAACATAATTTTAGACTGTACCCCTTTCTGAAGAAGGTCATAGAAGACCGAAACGTCAATATATGGACAAAAAAAATTTTAATCGCTTTTAATACAAAGACCTATAACCCAAGAACCAAAAGCTAAACATAAATATAGAGAAGGTCTAAGAAAAAACAAAATATAAACAATATATATATATATATATATATATATATATATATATATATATATATATATATATATATATATATATATATATATATATATATATATATATATATAATCATCGGCTTTATTTGATAATTCCTACACAAATTGTTAAAAAGTCTGTCTGCACGGCAAATAAAAGTATTATTATTATTGACATTTTTCTTGGGACTTGCGACCACACTTTTACCCAACCCGATGGTGCATTTGATTACAATTTGGATTTTATGTGAGTTAAGTGTTAACGTCAGTTACACTTTAACCATACCTAAAATGTATTTTGCGATAATGTTGAACGGACGTCATAAACCGACCAATACGTTATCGTCGTCCAGACGTTCGATCGTTTATTCGCTCCTGTCAAAATTTATAAAAAATATATCAGAATTTATAAGGGACATTGAGAATCGAAACATTAAAAATAACGGGCATTCATAAAGAATGGGCGATCTCTAAAGTGGAGATACAAGACACCAAAATGATTGAGCTCAATGTTTTCATTTTATTCTAGATTATTTCATTAATTGAAGTCCTTATGGTATAATAATAAAAATTGTCAGTTTTGTGTTTTTTCTTATGAAAATGATTTTGTTCTCTGAGGGCATCATATAGTTTCACGAATATATTTAGGTAAATCAAATAACATTTTTTTATCTTTCGAGTCGAGTCAAGCATACTGGAAATTTGATACTTTATAAAAGAATGAATGTATGAATATGAGACTTCTGTGAGAAATTCTAATTTGTTTTTCAGAAATTCCGACTTATTCTTAACTAAACTAAAACCTATATTTTATTTTTTGAAGCCTTTCCTCGCTTCCGTTATTTTGGTGCCTTATATAAAATACAGAAATTATTACAGATTGAGTACCAAGTACTGCACAAGGCGTCGCTTGCCGACGTCGGGTCGCCTATGACGACGTCAGTGCTAGTTGGGTTAATTCAACAATAAATGGCCAATGAAAAATTTTGGATTTTACTTTAGTCGCAACAATATTTCCATGTCAATTTCGTCATAACGAGCGAGCGGCACCGATTAAAGCACTGCGAAACTTCTGGATTTATGGATATAAGCCGCGCTTTATGTATACGTTCGATTTGTTTTTGAAATATCAACGTCGTATCGAGGCGAATAGGTTTTTGGGGCAAAAAATAAAAAAAAATCAACGACACAACGGCGTCAAGAATGTTTAATCGCTTTTCGAAGGCGCGATCCGGACTAAATGAGGACGATCCAAATGCGGAGAAAACCCCATTGCGGAAACTCCGATTTCTTTCGCGCTCAAAGATATCCCAATTACGTTCTATAGCCGGGGCGAGATTACGAAACTTCCCTATATATAATTTTCATTGTCAAATATTTGGCTCTCAGTTTCCGAGGTTCGGAGAAAGATGAATAAATAAGGGTCGGTCGGATGCAAACCGGTTTTACAAACTTTAAACGTTGGATAAAGAAACTTTCGGCGATTAAACAAAAATATCGAACACAGTCAGGCTACAACTAAAAAAAAGGGGGGGTTGGAACTTTACAGCGTCCATTGGCGACGGCCGAAACCGGCATCGAGATTAAATTTGGCGCGATATACAGCGTGTCCCGCGTTATTAGCCGCAAAGTAATAAAGTTAACCGACAATTATTAAATTGCCCTCGTCGATGTTTTAGTTGGGTTACATTCAATTTTATTTAAAACCGGAAAATGGGAATTTCGGTAACATTTTTCGAATACCCGGAATAAATAAATTTTGTTAGATTGATTTTGGAGGGCTCCCTAATTATTGTTATTTTTGCAATCGCCTTTGTGCACTTAAGCGTTAAAAACTTAACCAGATTTGCATCATACGAGTATTATATGAACGATATATATCGCCTTTCCATTCCTATACTTTAAGAGAGATAAAAATCGACGTTACGGCAAAATGACGGTAATATTTTTTCGGAAATTCGCATTCAAGCGTGCCCCCTTATAGGCACAAGAAAACCGTTAAAATGCCATCAGGGCCGACCGCTCGTACACAGTCGGCTGTTAATTAGAAAAACATTTCTTCTTGCTATACGTGGGGTCTCCTAATTCCCAATTCCTGCAGACTGTCTAAAAATTTAACACTATAACTTGTATTTATCGATTTCGATTCTTAAGGGACGAATTTATTAGAAACTCTTTTGTCTCATGCAATTTTTTCATGAAACTTAGTTTACAAATCAAAAAATAAAATAATAAAAATTTAAAAAAAGAAAATAGATCTTAGAAAAATAATTTAGTCGGGTGCTGTGAAGAAAGTTTGAGAGGTTGGAATAATGCAACCAATCGATCCTTACCTTTTGGAATACCTATGATATGGAGAGTGTCAACAAATCACCATGATGTACGCAATATTCGTGGATATCATACTAAAAATTTTAAAAACATTTATCCGATGCTCAAGAAGATATGGTCTGTTCACAGATATAAGAAAATGACCAATTGCTTTTGAATGGTATTATCCAAGGCTGGCCATTAACATACAATGCAACAAGATTATTACCTAAAGTTTCGGAATTTAAATTCAGGTAAAATAATTTTATACCTGCCTGTGTTTAATATTCTTTGGTTTGGTATACTACTTAGTTTAAGTTTATTAGTAATCATTCTTATTTCGTGTGTAATACAGCGTGTGTTGAATCGTGTGCGAATTATGCAAAATATGTATCTCAGTGTATCTCAGTGTATCTCTGGCCGAAAAGAGTTAATTTAACTTTCAGATCAAAAAATATTCTTCACGATAGTTGTTAGTGCAAATGTGACTAAATTCAAATTTTAAATCACGCGCTAAGCGCCCAGACCGACAACTGTGTTGACCGAACTTTCCCGAACGAAAACGAACAGGATAACGGGTCGTTAAGCTCCCGCCAGTGCAATAACAACAGCGATACTTAGAGCTACGATTGTACTCATTTATTGTTCTTCGCAATAAATCCATTAAAAAACGCGAAATTCTCAAAATTTTTACTGGTCCTTCGATACCGCACAACATTTGGTTCCTCCGAACCGGATTTTGAACCACCAACAAGTGTTAAAAAAGTGAAAAACCTGTGGATTGCTGCGCTCCTGCAAAAGCGATTGCCGCTACACCGAGTCGCCTTTCTCCCTGTTCCGTCTCCCGACTTCACGGCGCCGCTCACGTTTCAGCGACGCACCGCCGACCCGGCAATTACGACGTTTTTACGTTGGGCGATTTGGACATCATCTTCAACGGCTTGAGCCAGAAACCACTGCACCAGGTTTGAATACAGCCTGCGACGTAAGTGCGTTCCATTTTCACGCTTCCTAGCAATTTAACGCCTTTATTTGACAACTGCTTTGCATTTTATTATCAACATTTCGTTCTCTTTGTTTGTATTTGACGCAATTACACGTGTTAGTGATATTTTAGATCGTTTTAATACCGCATTGCATTTGAAAAAATGGCTGATGCAAACAAAAACAAACGAAAAGCAATTAAAAGCTCTCTTACGCGATTTGTAAACCATTTTAACTCTATAAAAGACGCTGAAACAAATTTAGATGAGTTACAAACACGTTTGAACAGAGCTGAAAAATTATTAGATGATTTTAATGACGTACAACTGCAGATCGAATCTGCCGATGAAAATTGTGACACCAATTATGACAATTTACACGCTCCTGAACGAGAAAGTTTCGAAAACACTTACTTCAACAACTTTTAGATGGAATGCAAAAAAAACCTACGCGCTTTAAATGTTCTTAACCGCCCCACCGATCAATGGGATGATTTATTAATTTATTTGATTTATTGATTATTTGAGTTTGACAACTCTACCCGTCGCGCTTGGGAATTTCAAAACAGTACTAATAAATTACCAACTTTAGATTGTTTAACTAGCTTTTTAAAGGAACGATGCAGGATTCTAGAATCAATAGAATCAAACGATTTAAAACAACAACAATTTTACAAACAAGCATTTATCAAATCTTCAAAATCTTTGGTAGCTGTGTCAACAAGAAAATGTGCTTTATGTGAAAAAGACCACACAATTTATTATTGTTCTGAATTTACAAAACTTAGTCCAAATGAAAGGTTAAACGCAGCGAAACGTTTACGCCTTTGCATAAACTGTTTAAATACAACACACTCTACAAAGGATTGTAAGTCTACAGGTTGTAGAAAGTGTGGTAATATTCATCACACGCTTTTGCATTTCCCAAACAAGGATTCCACACAAAACACTGTTGCCACAACCACAGCCAACGATAGCGACAGTGCTACTTCTACTAACAGCAGCACTTCTGTTACACTGACCGTCAACACATCAATCAATACTCAGGTTTTACTTTCCACTGCAGTCGTGACAATTTTTGACAGATCTGGAACTCCACACGATTGCCGAGTTTTGCTTGACAACGGCAGTCAATCTAATTTCATTTCACAACGTTGCTGTAACATTTTAAATCTACCCAAAACTAAAGTTGAAATTTCGATTTTTGGAATCTTGGATTATCCCGTAAATTACATGGTCTCTGTTGAAGTTAATTCCAAAACAAACAACTTTCGGAGAACACTTTCATGCTTGGTGCTGCCCAGCATAACCGGAGATATTCCCGCGTTTCCAATCAACCGGGAAACATTAACAATTCCAAATAATCTCACACTTACTGACCCTGATTTTCACCAACCTGCTCCAGTAGACATACTGATTGGTGCTGACACATTTTGGGACCTCTTGTGCATTGGTCAAATCAAACTAGGTACAAATGCTCCAATATTACAGAAAACTAAGTTGGGTTGAATAATTTCCGGTCCAATAGTTACAGCTAAAATGTTCAACACTTCTCAAACACATTTTTGTCACCTTTCAACTGATCAAACTCTACAAACTGAACTAACGAAATTCTGGGAGTTAGAAGAATATCCAAAAACAACATTTTTTTCCAATGAACAAATTTATTGTGAAAATCACTTCAAACAAAACACCACTCGAAATGATGACGGTCGTTTCGTAGTCACGTTGCCATTGAAGGACTCCATCTCAAAGCTTGGAGATTCTCGAGCAATAGCAACCAATCGATTTCTCAATTTAGAACGTAAATTAAATAAAAACCTCATTTTGAAAACTCAATATCATGAATTCATCAATGGGTATTTACTTGATGAGAACCAACAAGACAGTTCAGGTTTCTTTCTTCCTCATCATGGTGTGTTCAAGGAGAGTTCAACAACGACCAAGTTACGAGTTGTATTTGATGGTTCTGCCAAGTCCTCATCAGGTATATCACTCAACGATCTAATGTTAGTAGGTCCAACCATACAAGACAATTTATTTAACATCCTTCTGCGATTTAGACGACACAACATTGTTTTAAGCGCAGACATTGCTAAGATGTATAGACAAGTGCTCATAACACCCAATCAACGCAAATTACAAAGAATTATTTGGCGTTTTAACCCCGATGACGAGTGTCTTGTTTACAATCTTAACACTGTAACCTACGGTACTACTTCTGCCCCATTTCTCGCCATACACGAGGTTGCTCATCGGCACAAAAACGATTTACCAAAAATTTGCTCCATCATCCTTCATGATTTTTATGTAGATGATCTTCTAACTGGTGGCGACACCAAAGAAGAAGTCCAAGAAATAAAGGATAAACTTTCCAAACTCTTGAATGATTATGGTTTTCCACTTCGAAAATGGTCATCAAATGACACATCAGTTCAGTCAAAGTTCGAATCCAACATTCTTCACATCGGAGAAGAGCAAAACAAAACACTTGGATTATTGTGGGATTCAAAACACGACAATCTTCAATATGTTATCAATTCACGACACCATGTCAAAGTAACTAAACGACAAATTCTTTCTATAATTTCACAAATTTTTGATCCCCTTGGTCTTCTGTCGCCAGTAACGATTTCTGCAAAAATCATACTACAACAACTTTGGAAACTAAAAATTTCCTGGGATGAATCAGTACCCACTGATCTTTATTACACATGGTCAAAATACCATTCGCAGTTGATTCACCTGAATAAGGTAAAAATTCCAAGACATGTACTTTGCATCAATCCAATTTCTATCCAGTTACATGGCTTTTCGGACTCATCTGAAAAGGCTTATGGAGCCTGTATTTACTTGCGTTGTACAGATACATTTGGAAACGTAACTTCCAAACTTTACACTGTCAAAACCCGCGTTGCACCATTAAAACAAACTACCATTCCAAGACTGGAACTTTGTGGTGCGTTGTTGCTAGCTGAACTAGCATCAAGGGTAATTTCATCAACCAACATCACTTTCCAACGGGTAACTTATTGGTGCGATTCGACCATTGTTATTTCATGGATATCCACATCTCCTTCTCTACTAAAAACCTTTGTGGCCAACAGAATATCACAAATCCAGGCTTTAACAGTTCCAGATTCTTGGAAATATGTAAATACATTTGACAATCCCGCTGACCTCTGTTCCAGAGGCATCGAACCGACATAACTTTCAGAATCAGAAATTTGGTTTCATGGCCCAAAATGGTTAATTCAATCAGAAAATCATTGGCCCACACAAATACCTTGTAAAAGGGCAACTATTTTGCCAGAGCTGCGGCAAAAAACTTTAATTTCCACGACTTATGAAAAAATCATTCCCATTTCTCGATTTTCGTCTTTGTTAAAACTCAAACGAGTATTTGTCTATGTACATAGATTCATAAACAATACTCGTAAAGAAAAAAATACACGTACTTTTGGTTCTTTAACGCCTTCCGAATTATGTAATTCTTTAAACCATTTAATTCGACTGGTACAGATTGAAAGCTTCCCTGACGATTACCAAAGACTGTTTTCGAACTCCAAACTTGACAATAAAAGTAAACTTTTAAGTTTAAACCCGTTTTTTGATTCAATCACTCAAACTATACGAGAAGACTTCACTCTTCACAATTTGACTTGACACCCTTTCGTATTACCGTCCAATCATCATTTTTCTACTCTGGTTGCACTTCATGAACATCTAGCCTTATTGCATGCTGGACCCCAAGCTCTTTTAGCTTCAATAAGAGAAACATTGTTCATGAATGCATACGATGTTTTCGTTTCAATGCCAAACCCGAACAATACATCATGGGAAATTTGCCTGCTACACGAACAACTCCTTTTCGTCCTTTTTCTATTTCTGGCGTCGATTTTGCTGGACCTTTTTTACTTCGAGATAGAAAGGGAAGAAATTTCAAAACAACCAAAACATACATTGCACTATTTGTTTGCTTTGCTATAAAGGCAACCCACCTAGAGGTTGTTTCTGACCTAACTTCAGAATGTTTTTTAGCAGCCCTTAGGAGATTCATGGCAAGACGTGGTAAATGTTCGCAAATATTATCTGACAATGGCACTACTTTTGTAGGCGCGAACAGCGAAATTCGACAATTTTTTAACGCTAACAATAAACAGATTTCTGATTCTCTATCGAATGATGGCATTCTTTGGAAATCCATTCCACCACGCGCGCCCCACTTCGGAGGCATTTGGGAAGCCGGTGTTAAATCGGTGAAATACCACTTAAAGCGAGTAATTGGCGACGCGTCGTTAAATTTTGAAGAATTTTGCACAGTTCTCTATCAAATAGAGGCATGTTTAAATTCCAGACCACTTTATCCTATGACCCAAGATCCTAACGACGTTAACCCCTTAACCCCTGCGCACTTTCTAATTGGCGAAACAATGAACACCATACCATATTGCGACTTCACCAAGTTGGAGGAGAACACTCTCTCAAGATTTCAACGCATGCAAAAACTTTCTCAACATTTTTGGTCGAGATGGTCAAAAGAATATATATCAGAACTTCAGCAGCGAGTAAAATGGCGAGAGAACAAAACACAACTACTAAAGGCTGGATCCCTAGTGATCATAAAGGAGGATGGACTTCCACCCTTGAAATGGAGACTGGGAAGAGTCATTCAATCACACGGACTGTTGCTGTTCAAACAACTTCAGGTGTTCTGAAACGACCAGTGATAAAGTGCTGTGTTTTACCCAATCAAGACTAATTTCGTAACAGTGACATTATTTCTTTTGAAACACTGGAGTGTTTCAAGGGGGGCGACTTATGTTAGTGCAAATGTGACTAAATTCAAATTTTAAATCACGCGCTAAGCGCCCAGACCGACAACTGTGTTGACCGAACTTTCCCGAACGAAAACGAACAGGATAACGGGTCGTTAAGCTCCCGCCAGTGCAATAACAACAGCGATACTTACAGGTACGATTGTACTCATTTATTGTTCTTCGCAATAAATCCATTAAAAAACGTGAAATTCTCAAAATTTTTACTGGTCCTTCGATACCGCACAACAATAGTCTTGTTGATCCAAGAAAAATTCTCTTACCACCGTTGCATATTAAATTAGGACTGATGAAGCAGTATGTTAATGTTGTAAATAACTATGTGGAAAAATTCCAGCTCGCTCAGATGCAAAATTAAAAGAAGTAATTTTTGTAGGTCCTCGAATAAGGAGATTAATGGAAGATCAAGGCTTTGTGACTATAATTAAATCTGAAAAAGTTGCATGGCCTTCATTTACTGATGTTATAAAAGGTCTTTTTGGAAACAACAAATATCCAAATTACAAAGAGGGTGTAGAAAACATGTTAGAGAAATTTAGGGAAATGAGATGCAATATGAGTATAAAACTACACCTTTTACACTTACATCTGTACTACATTCCCGAAAATATTGGTGCAGTGAGTGAGCAGTGGCCAAGATATAAAAGACTTTCCTAGTCACTTGACTGGAATCAAAAGCAACATTTTTTTAATTAAATATAAATAAATATTTTTGCAAAACAAATAAAACTCTAAGTATGCTAAGTAAGTAAGATACAATTTAAAATAAGATTACTGGATAATTAAGATGTAATTTATCTACTCCAGTAAGTGATCCAGAAACACCTTTACTTATTAAGTTAAACAATAGATTATGGAATCAATTCAATATTTTGTGTATGATTTACAGGAATGTTACTTGAATTTGCCTAGGAGTTCTATGTTTTTCCCTATACTTTACTTTACTCTAGATGTATTTTTAAGGCATTAGTAACTAGCGATGAACCGGATAAGTAAGTAAACCCGAAGAAGTTGTAATCGTTTTTCATTATGAGATTTTGCACGCCCCTGGAGCCGATGAGTGCAGAAATCGCCGCTGGCGGGGTAAAAAACGAACCGCCCCACGGCAGCTGAATGGCATAATTAGGAATTGTTAACGGTACGTAATTATGCACAGGACACGGGCTAAGGGTTCGCGTGGGGTGTGGGGGGTGGGGGCGACTAAAAGCATTGCGTCGCTTTCGACGGGCGAAAAAGTCATTTTACGTTCAATCTATCATTGTCCTTTTTACGCTAAATTTACTTTCGTCTACATCTTGATAAATTAGTCGCCTTCGACTCTTTAAATTAATTAAAACACCTGGCCATACTAACGGTCCTATACGGGGTGCTACACGTTGAGCGTTCCGCCAAAAGTTTGATTGGTTTTGTTTTCAATCCTAAATCAATGATAATTTTAGAATTTCGAATGGGACAGATACCAAAAAAAAAACAGTGTACACCGGTATTAATTTTCACAACAAAAGTTGTTTCTGAATCACTTGCGGGAATAGAGATTTTATTTATCTAGTAATTTTTTCTAATCCTGTATTAACAAAGCTCCCTTAGAACTTGGGGGTTGCGTGTATAGGTCTAACCAAGCAGCGTTTGTGAAAATATTACCTAATTATGACCGGATAGACAAAATTTTTAACGTGAGTCGCCCTGTACACGGTCGATGTGTCTCAACAACGTGTCGACAGCGGATATCCCCAAATTAAAGGACAGTGGCCGTAATCGCGGATATTGATTATCCTCCCCTTGTCTTATTAGTCGCGATAACTTTTTTTTCTTTCGTTTTTTTTTTCACCTTTTTAGCTTATTAAATTTTCGATGCTTTCCTCCACTGAAATATTAACGATTGGGATGTACAGGGTGTTATTTATATTTTGACACCCATATTAAAGGGATAGGTAAAAACGTTTTAAGCAAAAGTTGTATGATTTTTCTCTATCTTTTGAATGTACTTTACTGTTTTTAATAGAACACCCTGTATATTTTTACTCGGTCAAATTCCCTTTCAAAAATATATAGTTCGTCGGTATTTGATTTAGTCGTTTTTGAAATTATTCGAGTATATTATACAAAAGTAGAATTTAATTTTCAACATTGACCTTTAAAACAGAACATTGCAAGTTTTGACGGTTCTCTAACAGACACTAATAGTGTCACCACGATAAATTACAATTCCTAAAATAAAATATGGCTTATTCGGAATATTAAAAACATGAAATAATTTGCCTTTTTTATTCAAACTACGAAAATTCGACAAGTTCGACGTAAATATCACCAACGCTTTTCCGGCCAATATAGATCTGCATGAAACACGATAAAGAATATTGATTGGATGAGGCAAAATGTATTAAGAGAAAAATAAGAACTATGGTTGGGAATCAGGAGGAGGAATTAAAATACTCGATGAAATTTGATTGCACCCAATTTCTACTGTTTAAATGCGAAACACGGACTTCGCTGCTAAATTTGAAGTAGATATCTGCAAATTTAGGACACTTAACACATTTGTTTTATAGCACGGAGTATCGGGACCACCCTGCACAATAGGCGAAAATCTTAAATACAAAAATGACATCTGAATCATAGTCTTTCAGTTATAGCCAATTTTCAATAATTGGGGGACCCAATTATCAGTTTTTCTAAATTTGCGGCGCACCCTGTATATTTTTGAAAAATTATCAACAATAAAAGTTTATGGAGCCGCAACTTCTGCGTCTTCCGGTTCAAGAATTTGTTCGGTCTGGTAAACGGTTTTCGAAAAATGATCTTCTTTGTGGACCCTTGGACACGGTATTTTTTTTTTAAGTACTTTTGAGAGACTGATTGAGATGGTATTTTTTTGGAAATAAAAATATAAATAAATAAAAGCTGAACGCATATGATGATATGATAATGAACGCGTCAGTTACTGGCACTACAATTGTTACCAAAACCCTGACAATTAATTTATTTAGTCGCTTAGAACACCTTTCGCTCCGAGTTTTCAAGTAAAACAATACCGTTTAAAAAATGTGCCCGCCGCGGGACAACTTAATCATTTTTTTCTATCGCAGCGCCGCGTGTTTCTTTGTCGACCAAAACAAAAAAAAAAGCCTTCCTGGGTATAAATAACCGTAAATCCGTCGGTAATGGTGACAACGCACCACCGCAATATGTATGCGTATGCAAATGTTTTGTTCAATCCATTTGTGTAAAACAGTACGGACGACAACACTAATTTTAAACACAAATTGACTCAGAGCGTATGCTGCGCTTTTTACATTTACAAGGTAAATTTTGAATTTATGATTGGGAAGCCGACAGGCGTCGTCCAAAAACGAAATGTCCTCCGTCAATTTTGCCGGAAAAACGCTACACAGATTACCGTGCGAAAGTAAACGCTTTTCATGAGACGGGCTTTCTTTATGCTACGGCACATAATTTTCTTCTACGCGAAGGCAAGGAAATTTAAAATGAAACCTGGACCTCATCACCCGGAAAACAATTAGAACTAAGACTTCGGTTCTTTGTTTCAATCGCCTATTCTGGCCCCCGTGTATATTTTAAATCCCCCCGAAAGACCGCCCAAACTGGCGTATACACGGAAACGTTTTTAATTTGATTAGTTTACTTACTCAATATCGCGAAAAACTAATCCCCGGCGATGGCTAAGTTTCGCCCCGAGCATCTGACGGATAAAATTGATTTACTTTTCTAATAACACTCGGAAATGTTTTGTTCTAATCCCCACTAAATCAAAACGCGAAAATCTCTTCATTATTACTAGATACTCGACGCCCCTTAATAATTTAATACCAGAAAAAGTTGCACAAAGTTCGCCAAACGAAATGTTTTAGGTAAAATAAACAACAAGACGTTCGCTGCAGGCAAAAGCGTTTGAATAATATGTATATGTAAACTTGCCACTGCATACATTATTAATTAGCTCCGTTTTGTAATTTAAAAATCTTTGTTGTTTCCTTCTCGAGATTTTTAAAAATCAACGCATCAATCGAAAATGTGGTTGCTTTTGACGTGTATGTGAATCGTTTTTCGCGACCTCTAACGGCCACAGGACTTCCGGTATCATTCTGATAAAAGACTAATGAAAGATATAGGCAAATTAATTGTTCTGTATTGAAAAATATGCGACACAGTCTCTAATGGTATCTTAAAATTCATATATTGTGGTCTTATACAATCTACTATCTCTTATGGGTTGGTGATTCAGGGAAGCTCAATGTTTAATTTACAAAAAAAAAACGATCAATTAACAATCACAACAATCTATTAACTTTTCCTTGTCTTTATATCCATTCTATGAAAATGGTCACAAAAAATCATAACAAAAGTATCATTAAGAGATGCAGTATGCATGTGTATAACGGTAGGACTAAAAACCTGTGGCACCTACCGTTTTCAACTTTAAATGTTGGATAGGAAGATCGAAACACTATGGGTATGAAGTGTCTAAATAAATTATTTTAAATAAATATCTACCGTACAGCAAAAAAACTGATAGGAATTTTTTTTGCCATAATGGTATTTTGCAGAGGTTGTCGTTCATACGAATTAATAAATGCTTGCTTGCTGCCCGCATGAGCTTTAAAAAATTACTATAAAACGCAAGAATATGTAACATAAAAAAGCACTACTCTGACGACTTTAATTATTCGCCAATCTTTAATAACTTACCCTAACGTTAGTTGCACAGAAAGAATGATGAAAAATTCAGTTAGAATCTTCTAGTTAAATTGTTTATTGTGTTTGTTGTTTACAGATTGGATTGTTAATGGCAAAGTTTGCAAGTTTACACGAATTATGTCAATCCTTTCAACTATTCTTTTAGCCATATCATAATAAGCAATTTTAAGTCACAAATTTGAATTCCTCCTTCTTCAGTATCTAAAGAAGACGACATAATGATTGTCGAAACGTAAGCACATTCGACACATCAAGAACCGACAGAGGAGGAATTAGGAATATTACTAAATAGAGTCGGTACGATTTGTGATGGCAATAAAGTGCCAGACAGAACAAAATAGATTGTGCATCTTGCTTCCACTTATACTTCAACAGATGTTGTTCCGTCCTAAATGCCTATGTGATCAATGCAAAACAGTTGGCATTTATTAATTTAACTAGTACACCCATACTCAAAGATGGATTCATGTATTTTCTATGTAATAATAAATGAGGGTGACTATTATGTCAATTTGTTGAATAAACTGTTGTCAAAATAAACTCTGTCCAAAAATTTACAACATTACAAACAAAAATCGATGTCTTTCCTTTTTCCCAGTATTCTTTTCTTCTTCTTCTTTTCAACTGATCCAATTATCTTTGGTAACTGTCTGGAGAAGTGCCTTCCAAACAGATACACCTGCAGTATCATCGTGCCGGCTTGAAATACAATATTTTTATTAAAACATATTTTGCACTGATATACAATTTTAAACTTGATGTGGCAATTATTTCGTCTGTAGTATACGGCAAGTTTTTTTTGTAATTTTTGACAACTTTTAATAACGGCCTTTCGAGTATCAGTAGCAGTTGTCCAAAACGCGACGATGTTGTGTAGTGGAAACTACTATAATTATCCGATAATGGGTGTCATCGAATGTACGACAGAGAGGCGTAATAATAATTCAATTATCTCGTGATGGTAGTCTAATGAACAACCTTTAATGTTTTACTGAAGCAAAGCGTTTGGCACAAAACCTTTCCTCGAGCCACAGTGTACAAATATTTCGTTTTTCTGTGCTAAAATTGTGGATTTGTTTTAAAGATTTTTGTCACCATTTTACCAATCGTTGGGTCTCTTTAGTGCAACTTGGCCACATTTGTAATATTTCTAAATTCGATTTTGTGCAGAAATCGGCTCCATCTTGCTTTACGACTTCCAGTTAATCGACCATTTTCTTATAATTTAATTAATTTTAATTCAAGCTACGCAACCTGATTAGAAAAAAAGACGGCGACCTTTATGGAGCGCATCGTGAAGAAAGAAGAAATAAATGAATATAAAAACCTTAATAAAATAGAAGGAGAAAATGGACAGCGTACGTAGAAAAACTTTATAATGGAGAGAATAACAAACGTGTAGAGGAAAAAAAACAGAGCGACAAAACAAGAACCCATAAAAGCTCTAGGACCCGATGGCATACCCAAAGAACGCTTAAAATATGGAGGGGAAACGATAATCATAAATCATAAAACAAATTGAACATTCCAAGCGTGTACTAGACCAATGAAACCCGAGTAATATAATAGCAATATATAAAAAAGGCAATAAGAAGAATCCTAGCAATTACCATCAACACTCAAATGAAGTTAAGAAGAGCAAGTTAATGAATGAACAATAGATGCTATTTTCATAGTGAGACAATGAATATAACAATCCGGCTTACATGTGCTTTAAAGTTGACTAAAGTCTTTGATTGTGTCACATTAAAAGACGCATTGAAACTACTAAAACGAGATGGGACAAGAACAGACCCAATGGCTAATATAAAAACGAAGAAGACGTAGAGAAAGTAGGTCAGCAATGTTATACTAAAAGTTTACTTTTCAAACAGTTTTTTTAATTTAAATGGGTAGTACGACGATAATATTTTACCGATGCGGGCAAGTGCATTTAATTTTTCCTGAAAGTTTATGATTGATTCGGGTGGGAAGTCTGACGGTCTCCTCCTCTTCGGAGTAAACGTTGAAATTTTACAATCCGGTGGCGACAAGGAATGAAAATTTAAACAAAACCGTTCGCAACGTCGGTAAAAATAAAATGTAGTCGGGAACCCATTTCGGGACGGCAATAAAAATCGCATTGCGAATGTTTTGTTTTCGAATTTAACGTGTTCGTTTCATCGCGTCCCGTAATAACATCAGCAGCGTCAAATTAACATAAACTGATGTGTCTCATTTGCATTCGCCTTAAAGATTCGTCGTCAACGTACATGCTCAAGAACACGCTTGTCCCTAAAATTCAACATTCCGCGAATTCTCCCGAAGGCATCGTTAAGCAAGTGTTTTTAATTTAATTATATACGATCGCATCGAGTTAACAACGCGATGTAAACGTAAAATACTCCAATTTCGTTTTTTAAACGCCCTCATTTCCGGAATACCAAACTGAAGTATTTATTATACTCGCGTCAGGCCTTTTCTCGATTGCTATACGGGATTTCATCTTATTACAGTAGTTTATTTATTGAGAAACCTTAAAAACATTAAATTGCAATAGTAGTTTTATGCAAAATCGAAAGGTACACCGAAATGTAAAACTATAATACTTGAATTTACTTTAAAAAAGCTCTTTTAACGGCTTCAATATAACAGTGTTCTACTAAAAGATTTAACCCTAAAATTGCTGTTGTGATGCCAAAATACGGACGAATGGGGTGAACAGTACTTAAAAATGAATGGTTGCCATGGTCACAACTCAAAGTGAGAGAAAACAACATCAATTTTTTCATAATTACGTTATAAGTAGTTAAATTAAACGAACTTGACACACTTTTGGAAACCATGCAAAACTACATCGATGCCTTTGAACGTTCTTTGAAAATCTGCAATAGATAATAATAAGCACAACTTCTCAAAATAAGAAAATAAATGCACTCGTCTATGAAATATACCAACAGGCCAACTAAATCGGTCTGGATATGTTCAAAAGCATGATCCAGAGCAAGCTGCAGCTACCGAATTCACACTTGGCAAAGAAGTAGAAGTCCGCACCCACATTTAAACTATTGAATTTTGGAGCAATCATATAACGCAAAGTATTTTTTTAAAATTTTTGATTTTTTTGTTTGCAGTGTAGACCATTGATAGCTACAATTTTTTTATTTACGATTTCCGTCTATCACATACCCAGTTCGAGATATTTGAAAAATCCGGCTGAAAATCACCCTTTCTCGCCCAGAAAATAAGTATTTTTTCGAAAATTAACTATATACAGGGTGTGTCGTCTAAGGGCAAAAAATTTTAAAGATCCGAAAACACTTCGAACACTTCGAAGTGGAGAATATTTATAAAAAAGGTTAAGAAAACCTAAAACCCTTAATTATAACTTGGATGATGGAGATAGCACAGATTTAAACTAGTCTGACGACAAATTCTTTTTAATATGTAGTTATTGCTTATAACATTGCAATTATATACAACATAATGTATTCGTATATTTTGTGTATAAATTTTCTCACTACTACCCTGGGTCAGTTTGATTTATTGGGCCATGCTTGTAATGTTAATTGTAATGTTAATAACATTACAATCATGATCATTTATCGTGCGTTGGACTATACTTATTTTATTCCGAAAATTCGGATGGAATGGGAGCTCAGGTTCTGATTACTATAAACGTTAGAGGTGTCTCATTTGTAATAAGATTTAGATCTACGAAGTCTGTCAACAGAGATCCCAAAATTGCAATCACAAATCACAAAGGAACAGAACAAAAACAAAATGGATAAGAAAATAGGAGGAAATGTGTGGGACTTATCGAATAATATTCCGTTGGCACCGGCCATGAAACGATTTGACACAATCAAACGAGTTATCGATGCGAGAAAAATACGCATTTTTCTTCTAAAATATCTTATGGGTAAAAGACCGTACTGCGGAAAGAAAAACCACTCCACTTGGCTGATGAAAAATTTTCAAGTCACAAATGACCACTTACCGACCGTTCCGAGGTGTGTCCGATAAAGAAAATGAATTATTACATAAATTTAACGGAGGAACTTTCGTCAACCCCGCCGACGAATCCAAAAGCGATTGAATTAACGAACCTGTCACGTTGTTGTGAGAAAACATGGGTGAGGGAAAGGAAATAATGCCGCGGAAAAGAAAACTATAGAGCAAACCATTGTTTTACTGCTCGAATAAGGCGGGGACGAGTATGCAATTTTAATTTAAAATGAGTAGGCGCAAACCGTATTCCAAAAGGATATTTATTGTCTTGTCGTCTATATTAATTAGCAATTTCCAATGAAAATTTCACAATAACGAAGAGACGTAATTAGATTTTAAAAAAAGTATTTAAAACGGATTATAACTTTCCCGATTACAGCGAAAGGACGTTCAAAATCGGTCGCCCGGTATCGTGAAACTTCCAGGGAACTTTCAGGCTAATTTTTCGTCGACGCGTCACAATAATCCGGGCTACTATTTCAAAGGGTTGAAAATCCGTCGCTTAGAGGCGCTAACTAAAAAACCAAAACCCAGCCGAGGTAGCTCTCTCCAATAAAGGGGAACAAAATCGTTCCCCAGTTAAAGCGTCCCCTCAAAAAAATGCAAACTTCGAGTATTAAGTGGTCTCCCCAATCCGCGGAACTTTGTCATATATTCCGGTTGAGTTTTTGCTGATTTAAACGGATCGTTACCCCCCGAAATGGAGACAAAAATATAAAACTTGTTTCCGACTCTATCGTAAAAAGGAATTGTCTCGCGATTGTGATGATACCTTGGCTTTTATAGCTGGAGCTTCGTTTTTTAAGTAAACAGCGCCAAAATGTTGGCCGTTAATTTGAACGGTAAGGGATAAATTCCCATTTTCACATTTCGCTACGTCGAAATACACCTGGAGTCGGTGCTCAAACTGGTAACTCCTCGTCCCCGTCGACAAAGACTAAAAAAAAGGGAAGAGTTACTGAAATTGCGGGGCACTAAAAATAAATCGCTTCAAAAAACTCGAATCGCGTACACGCGTTGCGGCTATTCCATCAATCATCAACGCAACTGATAGGGATCAATCGTAATTGACATGTCAGTTGTAATCCGGAATAACTCTTTTTTTTTAGACGATGTGGATATTACGGATAATATACATCGGAAACGCATACGCCGGCAATGCAATATTTCGTCATGTTACGTACAGGGCGACATATTTATTATAGGATGATACCATATGTCAAAATCGGTTAAAAATATCAACAAATTTCAGAGACAAAATTTGTTTGAATTGAAGTAACAACTTTCTAATATTAATATATACTAGATAAAATAAAAGTACTGCCGCAAAAATGCCGCATCCAAACTTATTGATGACCTGTCAAAGGCCATGTTGCTTATTGAATATCGCTTCATTGGTTAAAAGCAAGATATTAAATCTCGCGCATGCGCATGTGAATGTGGCTTCTTAAATTTTTGTTCACAACTGATTCATATGTTTCTATATTATCAGCATTAAGCAAGACCTCTATATATCTAGCTAAAGATTTTTTATTTTCGGGTGATATTTCTATTTCTATAGGTAATAATTTTTTCCCTGTTTTTCTCCCTGTTTGCTAGGTTGATATCTGATGTCTCATCGGGATTTTGCAATGCGACATTTTGCAGGTAAGCAGTCGCATGTATAGTCCGACACACGATAAATGGTCATTAAGCAAGACCTCTATATCTCTAGCTAAAGTAATAAGGCAATTGGAACACAAAATATATGAATGCATTCTGTTGTATAGCGTACTTTATACGTGGTGCGTTCAAAAAGTAAGGTGTAATTGGGCGGGCTACGTACATTCCATCTTCTATATTTTTTTGTTATGCTGGTGCGCACGTGCGTTAGACGTGTTTCGTATGCTCGGCGATTTTCTGCTATAAAAAAATCGAACAAAGAATTTGCATAAAATTTTGTGTAAAAAACGGAATACTTTTCTTCAATTCGCAGCCTAAACATAACAAATAATGACTGTGATACCACTAATGATATTTATATTTCTAAAATATCGACACTGTTAAAATAAAAATACCTCCCTGTATTGATAAATACTTGTAAATCGGCTTTTGCTTGGTTCATTTCTGGGTTTATTGAGGCCTTCCGTTTATAATAGACCAAGCAAATCATTGATATTTATCGTGTGTTGGACTATACTTGTCAACAAACAAGTAAAGAAAAGAAAGAAATTGATGAAGAGATGTTACAGTTTCATTAAAATTGTGGCCGAATTTTCAAATATTACGACCAACATTAGGGAACATATATCACAAACACGTCGGCGGGTAATTTTTCTTACTTTGCCGGCGATAATGCGAATTCTGGTGAAAGTTATAGTGCGAAATTCAGTTGCGGGAAACTCACTTAAAAACTAAATCGTAATAAATTACGCCGAAATTGATATATGGAGTGACATGCTCTCTAGCGTTAGGAAACATTTGAGGGATTTTTTTCGTTCCGACTCCAGAACTTTTTGTTTAATGCTCTACGAAACCGAACAAAAACAAAGATATAAATCAAAGTCGCACTATCGCCACCACTTTTGATTTCCTAGTTTACTTTTCGAACCATTTCCCTGTTATAGCCCGAAAATACTGTTCCGTCGACTAAAGAAAAATACAAGACGATTTTATGTATAGCTATTGTTTACGCCTGTCAGTTATGAATGTATCTTTCAACTCCCCATCCAACAGTTTTGATATCTGTGCGGGGCACGAAAACTTTTCTTTTATTCTCGTTGTCTTTTATAACTGTTTCCTACGTGGCTCCATTTTCTACACAACGAAAGATTTGTACTTACATGCCGCCGGCCTCAAAATTATTAAACTTTGCTCTGCGAGCTTGGTAAATAATCAAAATTGATAAAGCATTTGACGATTTAGATGAAGAAGTCATTGCGAGAAAAAACTATCGGTGGAATATGGACGAAAAAACAAATATAAATTGATGATTTCACAAATATTTATTGATCATTTTACATGTCCCTGATAGACGACACCCCACTTTTATTGTTATTTCGTAAGTTGGCCTCGTATATAAGGGAAGATGATATTGAGGGCAATATTTTAATCCGGCTAAAACGGTGGCATTTCCAAATATGCCCGTAAATCTTTGACGTTTAATGGGAGATGGAAGATATTTATCTTATACGGAAAATTGTCTTTGTACATAATTTACCAAATTTATTGTTGTTTTGCTCCGAAGGTTTTCGTTAACCGGTAGTACGATTCGATCAAAGAAATAGGCACCAGTCGCAACAAAATTTGGTGTTTTATAGGGTTAACAGCAATTAGAAAAATTATGATTTCACCCAAAAGAGCAAAAACGACAAATTTAGAAGGAACATTAACTTCAGAGACCTTCCATCAGCTTCGAAGTATAACATTCCATGACTATTTAGAGCACTCTGACAAAGTTGTTGTTTACTATGAAAAAAGTGGGCAAAAAACTCAAAAAAATTTATACGAAAAGGGAAATAAACAAGATAACGACAATATAATGTTCGGAAGTATTGGTGTTCCGAGAAGTATTTGTTTATTAAAAATTTAAAAGATAAATATCTAAAGCGGAAAGTAATATGTTTGTCTTCCGAAGTAAATCAATCTTGACAGGCGTATAGAACGGAAAGCGGGTCCGCAACAATATCAAATTAAACGGCGAAAGGCCCAGAATATGGAAGCTCAGTCTTAATAGGGACGATAACAAGATACTAACCAACTTCTAAAGCCAGTTATCTCGGCCATGTTTACAAGCAGCCCCGGACAGAGACTATTCGACGGTCTAATATTACAAAGAGAATTGTGCTGAGATTATCGTACAATTAATAATCTGCCTATGCAAAAAATAGCTTGATACAAAGAAGCGGGAACTGAAACGAAACCCCAGTAAGAATGAAATAATTTTATACCATCTACCGCTAGACAGTCGGTAAAAGATATGCATGTAAGGGGATATGATATATTTTGCTCCTAATTGAGCAAACAAATTCAGTATCGACAATATCAGAATACAAACGAGAAATCGGGTTAACAACGTAGCATTTCTAAAATTAATTAGGTTGTTGTGGATCCATATACATCAAAACCGCGTCAAAGTCGGACCCTTCCATTTTAACCTGTGTTTCAAATAATATTAGACCCTCAGATAATGTTTCGTTAACAATTATTAACGATCGATGTTATACCGCCATAAAGTAAGGGAATATTAGGTAATGGAGGGATGGTAATTTAATGAAAATTCACAAATACAAAGTATAGAGTCGCATTGCAAAAACTAACCAAACACTTCATCAAAATGATAAGTAACAGATTAAACCATAATGCGTTTCAAAGAGACAGCCGCTATCAGTTTGATTAATGCTAGATTCTGCTACCGTGTCTCTTTTACTTTATTTTCGACTCGGAATTCAATTTAGACTCGTACTTAATTCTCCATCTCTTTTCGGCATCTTACACAAAAGACGAACGTTTAACGATCCAAATCAAATATATATTAAATTTCTAGGCTTGGTTTAAACGAACACGCGCCGTTCTTAATTGTCAATTTAATTAAGGATTACTGGTCATTAGTGCTCGATCATTCGAGGCCGCCGGACAAAGATATTATACCGAAAATTTTCCGTGGAGCCCCTAAGCAGATGTTACGCTAACCTGTTTCGAAATAGAATAAAACCGACAGATATACACAGGGTCTTTGGAAAAGTTGAGACAATATATAAGGTGGTGAAAGTAAACCCAAAAATAGCATATAATCAAGTTAATAGATAGTGAAGAATAATAAACAATATCTACAATTCGCTTGGCATCAAACGATAAATGCGATAAGATGCCGAACACACTCATCAAATTTTATTAGATAAAACTAAAATTCTTGCATGTAATCAGTTCTTCTACCAACGAAAATTTGGAGTCTATAGAAATATATAAATAACCTAACAATCTTAACCGCGATTCAGGTCTTTACCTGTCACCAATATGGGAATCAATCATCCGAGATGGTGTTTATGTCCTTCATTTAGCTCCGCCCCCCCTCAAACAATATATAAGCGGGTACAGAGTAAAATGCGAAACAGTTTCGGTCAAATTCTGACGAAGCCAACAGACTTTGGAAATTTCTTTGAAAAATTAAAGAAAACGCATTTATCGCTTGATCCCAGCAGGATGATTGGTGAAATGTTCGACTTAAAAAAAGCGTTGTTTCTAAAATTGAAATAAAAAAACACAATATACAATATTTCTGTATAAAGTCATTAGATCAAAACTATCTATCCGTGAAGGCACTATATCCAAATACTCGGTGTGCTTTTTCAAATACCGTGTCGCTCGCATAAAGCTGAATCTTTTATAGATTCGGAATAAAAAATGGCCAACCAATAAACGAATCGCGAAGTGTTATTTTACGGGACATCCGATAATCGGATTCGTGATTATTCGTAAGAAATTTGTTTGAAAACATCTCGTTTTACCCGTCCGCGGCAAAACCTCCCCTTAATTTTGTAAAGAAAGCCATTATTCAACACGCGGTTTTAACCGGCAAATTGAATTACGACGGGAGATAATATGGTTGAGATTTTTTCCAATTCCTCTCGAATTATAAAAGCTTAACTTTAACGAACGTCTCATATTGCAACACCTACCGGTTTGATTAACAACGCAGCTAAAGCTTAATTTCACTTTAAATTCAATTAGGAAAAGGAAATTTTTTGGCAATAGTTTGCACTAAATTTTTGTTTTCTTAACTCGTCTTTATTTGTAGAGTGCGATTAATTGAAACTAACAAACGCGAAGTAAAGGCGACACAGTAGGTATGTGAATAAAGGGATCGGTAATCGCTTCGGGGAAAAGGAATCCGGGCACCATTTGTTAAGATTAGAAGGTAGATAAATGCCTGACAGTCATTAATGTTGCCCTTCGATTATCACTGACCGCGAAATTTAAATAATTTATCCAGCATAAGACAACTACGACGGTTAAGTGAATGACCTGCAATTTGTTCGCTGGAAACACTGCGAATTCTTTTGTGTACATATCTGCATAATTACTTCTTCAGTTAGTTTGTTGATACTTTCTTAATAGATCCCTTGGCTTACCGCCCGGACGCGAAATAAGCGTTTTTAATGAGCCGAGAAAAAAAATGCCACCGTCTCCGAGTTACGTAGAAAATTTTCCGCAAGCCGGATAGAATTTAAAAGCAATTTTTTTTTACCGATGCCGAAGCACCAGACTCCACCATTAATCTTGTTTTTATTTCAAAAGGCGGTTCCCGAATTTGTTTTTATAAATTTCGGGAAGGACAAAAAGGACGTATTGATGAATTATTAACTGACAAAAAGTCTTGGGATAATATTTGGTCACGATGTCTCCAATGCAACGAGCCTCCTCAAAAATTTTATTCTATTGTTTAAGAAACGTTGCTTATTTTTATTGCTTATGGAAATATAGTAAATTCGAAGGAATTAATTTAATATCGCTAATTGAGAAAGTGTTTATATTATAATACGAATTTCAACTGTGTGGACATTGCATTTAAAAAATTCAAGTTATATTTTCTGTTTTATAAATACTTAAAGATACAAAAATTAGTCTGAATATTGACGCTATAATGTTGTGGGTAAATTTTTCTTCCACAATTTGTTAAACATTTTGTAATAATTGTAGGAAAAAATGCCACGTCACCCTTAAAACATCTTTCACATAAATGTAGATTCATAGATTCATAAAATAGGGAATAATGTTGCAAGTAATGGAACATTTTTTAACAGGAAACTAGTAATTTAATATATAGTAATTGTAAAATTCGTTCCTAATAGATTCCTGGCATTATTCCTATTGTCAATATAAAAATGTACTGCAAACTGTATAAGATAATCCTACAGTGGATGTGAAAATTGTTGCTACTATGTTAGAAATTGGTTCCACAAATTGTAACTGACCGTTCATGATTATTATTGAACCCAGTTCCACAATTATTTTTGTTTAAGAATATTCCCATAATTGTAACATTTTATTGGACAATGTTTTAGGTTCTATGGCGTTGTTGCCTGAATTTGTGGTTTCCGCTTATTATTTTAAAATTTACTTGATTACGTAGAAAAGCTTATACAGACGCGATATAAATAAATAAATATAAATTTCATGGTGTTTTTAAAATTTTTTCGTTCTTTGACACAATAAATTGATCGGTTAATTCCATAACCCTATGCGATTCACATGTGAATACTATTTCTGCGGCTTCTGTATTGGATGTATCGTTATGGTGCGTTTATTTGTTGATAATGGAAGAGATGCAGGAGATGCAGGAGATGCTGGTTGAAAATTATGGCGTATTGGCTTGTCTAAGTGACTAACTTTGAGTTCAAGTAATATCAGAGCATGGGTTAGGAACAAAAAAGAGGAAATTATTTTTTATTGCCAATGTTTAAATGGTTTGTTTAGAAAGATTTAATTTATTTGGCCTAAGTAGATTCAGTTGCTTTTTTTCAGTAAAATAAATCCTTAAATTAAATCGATTTTTAGATTGTCAAGAACTTAATAGAATCCACGGAAGAGGGAACACTGAAAAAGACTGGCTACCGAGAAGGCAGAGAGTTTTTACGGAACAAATTAGTGGCATTAATAATCAGAAATGAACTTAAAAACAATGATAAAAAAGGTCAATACTTTTTGATAAATTTTTCTGTTGTCAAAATATTTAAAAATATAAAATAAAAAATTTAGATTATTCTTGTTATACGTTTTATTTTATAATTAACTGTGAGTTAAAATACACTATCCTAATTTTTTAAAAACGATCCTGTATATTAAACCTCTGAGAATTTGGCAATCCTGTAAATTCGCTCTGAATAGAAACCAAAAAATCTTTAAGTTCGAATAAAATATTTTACACCAATTATAAGTGTGCTTGATGTAAATCTATTTTCACATTTTTGTCGAAATAAATAAATTGTTATCGTCCCTATTTCTACTTCGTTTTATAGAAAATGACTCTACAATAATTGTGTTTTTATTTACATTTTTTTTCAGTGTACGCAGAGCAATAAACAACCAATATTTGGCAATAACCATTCTGGTAGTAGTAGTAATAAAACTTCAAATTTTGTTGTCTAGTATTTCATTTATAAAGCTTATATATATATATATATAGGACGTCATATTATGTCCGTATTAGGTGGAATTAATAACAAGTCATACTTTTCTTCTTAGAAATCGCGATGAAAATATCCTCGAAGCTTAAAAGTTGTCGTCGGTGATTTTCCCTTTGCCGTTTTCTCGGCGAGTACAAACTTCTGATAAAATTAAAAATATCGACGAAAATAAAGTTCATAAATATTTTATAAGTAGCCGAAGTTCGTTATTGCAGTTTATAAATGCATTATGTGCCGTATTCCGTAGTTGAAATTTATATCCCAGATTATAAGTGAATAATTAAATTTCACTTAAAGTGTCAAGATATTTGCATTTATAACGTCTCGTCCTTAAAGGGTAAGAAGTTTACCGTTTTTCGTTGCAATAATTTATCGTAACAGGTCTGCTATACAGTAATGAAATGTCTTACGGATTTATCGCTCAATTTTTGTTACTTTGTCTAGACGTTAGGAAATAATCGCGTCGTACGAATTCGTTTTCGAATAAACACTAAATATATTAAACATTTGTAGTAGTAATAATAATAATATTTTTTTTGCTATAACATCTACATAATAGTCAATATAGAATTATTCCAACAAAATTAAGAAAAAAAGGAGGCACGAAAACAGTTAAAAATATCCATATTGTTCCAAATCCAAATATACAAAATTTTGATACACATAATAAAAGTAATATTTTTTATATCGATATTTAAAAGCGAACGTCGACAAATGAGATCATCCCGGAATCCCGCTGTGTAAAAAATAAATGTTGTAAGTGATGCTCCTCTGGTAGTAAGCAGTGCTATGAGGTTAATAACAATAATTTCGTGAAATAAAACTGCAGATTATAACATCCTTGTAAAGTGCAATATAATATACCTATATCTTTTACTCCTGCATCAAAACGCGTTATTTCAGTGGGTAGCAATCTAAAATCTAATAAATTTGTGTGTTTTTGGTTATTCTAGTAGTAGTAGTCTAGTAAATTGAGGGATTCAATATAATCAGAGAAAGCTATAGTATTTTTTATATTACCTCTTCCTTTAAACTGTCTATCACACCTCACAATAATGTATCAATTTTAGACATGTTTAGGATGCATTTTCTTATTTTGAAGTGGACAAAAAAAAGACCACCGGAAGAGGTTTTTTTTTTTTTACTGCACGGTCCGCTTTTAGTATATATTATATTCCGTATCTCTAGAAATTCGGGTAAAAGGTATCTTAAACTGGAAAATTATTATTTGGATGACTGCTCACAAATTCCCTTCACATACGAATTTCATTACGCCGGACTCTCTGTCTTTACTTCCTTCCGTAATGGAAGAATGTCCGCAAAAGGAAATGACGGTTCGTGGAACAAAACGCAACTTTGCAATACTCGTCTATCTATTTCGATGAGAAATTATTCTATAATCGAAATCGAAAAAGAGACGCATGAAATATACCACAGGGATTTATGGTTGCGCGACACACGTAGGCCCAAAGGGAAACAAAAACTAATGTAAAAATGAAACTTTTTGCCCAAACAGACGGAATGAAAGACGTTATTAACTAAATCTGTTTGCTTTGTGTTTCGGAAAGCGGGTGAAACATTGGGGCTCTATACGTTTTCTTGCAAACCGACTGCCTAGTCGGAAATATTTCGACGGATTTGAGTTCTTTTCGTCTGGTAAACACGGGCATACTCGTAACTTTTCGCATCGTTTCACACACTTTGTTTTTACCATATCCACACGATTAATTCAATATTTTACCGATTTTCAATTTGTTACCTTTCGGGTTCCGCGTTCTCTGCCTTTTGCCCACATCAGCCTCTGGACAACGGAAAACGATTTAACCGGAATTAAATTGTGGTTTATTCCATTTCCTCAACAAATAAAACATTTTTCACGGACTCAGAATATTATACAGCGTGTTATACTCCATTACTAATACGAAAACTCATGTTTTATTGATCTGTAATTGCGAGCTTTTAAAATTTGCAAAAACCAAAAAAGTTTGGGGACATTTTTATAAGCCAAGGGTTGGGTTTTTACAGCAGAATGACTTCTCTCTCATCATTTCCGTGGGTGACCACCCATAAAGGAAAACGCATTCCTAATTGCTCTATAAAATTTAGAGGTTAATTACGTGCTGTTGAGAAAAATAAAAAGTTCCCATCACTAATAACAATCATCAAATGAAAGCGAAATCGGAAAATTTTGTTTTTTTGGCGAAACTTCAGAAGTGATGGGAATTTTTTGTTTTCTCAATAGCACGTCATTAACCATTAAATTTTGAAACTCTTTTCTAATTTCAACATCTTCGTGTCTTTTGCAATATTCCCATGATGGACATCCTTATCTTGGATACATCGTACACAAATATTGCTTAGTCGAATATTAGACAAACCCCAGCCACACAAGACTGAAAAATTGTCTGTGTGTAAAATTTCGTTTTACGGAACACATCCAAAGTTCCAAAGAGGAGTTTTTCTCTTGCGGTTTGCTTGGATAAAACTTTGCTGCCTTCCATTCGGTACAGGATTTGTCACTTCGATCGGTGAAAGAAAAGGTGTGTGTAGGTTTTTCTTTCCTGCAATTTCAGGAGGCCCGCCATTGCTCGAGTCCTATTATTTCCGTATTATTGAATACAAAAATCCACTCTTTAGAGGTACGTTTATGAATTCCGGTTTTTGTTGTTGATGTTACGTCTTTTTCAAATCACCGGCGAACGATGCGAAGTTACAATTCCACTTCTACTACTCGCCGTATCGTTATTTCTGCAGCCTTATGTTCTATTTGTTGTCACGGCTTATTTGTTTCCATGTCGAATTTATCTACTTGATAATTGAGAAGATAAGGTTTGTATTGGCCAAAACTAAGGCCCGAAATGGAATTTTAATTCGAAAAGAAGTGAACTCAAGTGATGATGAACGCGACTCTCTTATTGGAGATGTAGATGGCAAAGCTAACATTCTTAAAAGCTTTTCTATCGCCGATTGTTTGGGGCGGCGGAAACCGTAAGTTTCACATTCGAACGGGATTTTGTTTTATTTTTTCTAATTGCTCCGTTGCTCGGAAACGAGAAAATTTTATTGTATGTATTGTCAACTTCCAAAAGCCGGAGTCTAGTCTTACGACTCCTACGGAATTTGAACAACAGATCTTTACGAAAGCTGTTAAGGATTGCATCTTTAGAAAACGGTGGAACATTATTATTATTATAGAAAAATTGTTAAAGTTCCGGTTGTTTTGATGTCCTCTTATCCCCAAGTGTAGATAGTAGGGTGACGAAGTAAGAAGTAATTTACGGGCAACCATCACCGCATTTACAAATTTTTATAATAATTAATAACGATACGATTTAGAATTTGAAATTTCAAATGCTTTATATTTAAATGTTTTTATATTGGGATTGCAGAGCGAAATATGTCTTTTGCAATAGCGATGAGACATTGATATTTTACTTTTATTACAATCGGGAGTTTTAGTCCATCTTTAGGACTAGGTTATTATTTAGGAAAACAATTCTATTTTTTGGGTGAATCCCATTATTACACATTTATTTGAATTCAATCTTAGATTATTTTGGGAGCCATATTACTGCAACATACTAAAGCCACTAACAGTTGATTGTCCAGCGGCGATATAATTTTACTTGCGATATTGGCCAGGGTTGAAGTAGTATTGTGGAATTCGCGAAAATTAAGAAAGTGACCAACCCTATGAATACTTCAGGATTTTTATTTATTATCCGGTGAGTCCAAGCAATTTCGCCGCTAAATGACATTTTTTGATAAAAATTTCTGCATCCGCAGCGAAAAAAAAAAGCACCCCCAGCGGCAGCACCCCGTTAAATCTCCCCATTTCGCGAAAAAAAATATATATGTATAATAGGACAAAAAGAGATTAAACTTTTGTCATTACCTCGCAGTTGGCGCGTTATTTTTATAATTCCTTTTAACGAAAAAAAAAAGGTGATGCCCCGTTGTTTAGGGCTGACGGGGGAGAATGCCGGAACTTCAAATAAAAACTGCAACCACGATAAAGGGTACGCCGGAACCGACGCTGTCAGTTTAACGATTAATTAACGCTCGTCTTATTAGGGAAACTATATCGGTGGCAGCTTTTCGGTATATAAAAGGTCTGCAAAGTCCGACTTTAATCAAAGGGTTAATTGATTTAATTAACGGAGCGCTTGGCGAGGACGTGCCGTTCACTTTTTTTCTGTAATTTTGCTTATCTCCTCAAAGCAAATTATGTGTACGAAATCGAAATATATTTGCGCGGAGCTTAACACGAGGACCGGTATCCGTCTCAATAAACAAAAAGGATTATCCTTATTTTACTCCCGCTTTCTTCGAGTCCTCCCCCCCCCAAAAAAAAGCCTTTTACCCGAGCTTAAACATTAACTTGTCGTTTTTACTAGGGTGGAAAATACGACCGTGTTGTGCGTGTGTACGTAACATAAAAATGACGTGAGAGCAAAAACGAGCCCTAAAATAATGTATACAAAGGGAGTGTGAGTGAGATAGGAACACGATTGTAGTTATAAGCACGATCGGGCTTTATTACGACGTGATAATAAATAGGGTATGATTACCACACTTGGAAAAGTTAAAAATTCACCCGGAACAGCAGAAACCGTAACAGTTCCGGAATGTTTGATAAAGTAATCTCCGTATCGCTCGATGTAACATTGTGTGTTTATACACCATTATTGCTACTTTATGGGTAGTCGATAAAACACTTCAAACGTTGCTTATTCCTGTTGCTTGCCAATTCCGCGGGTTTATTGGATATTAAATGACGTACCTCGTACACGCGCCCGTTATCTCAATCGTTTAACGGATAGTATTAGAGTTTGGAGTTTTTCCTTTTATAAGTGAAAGAAGGTGACAAATTCAGACCCACTATAAATCTCCTATATATCTATATTAATGAAGCTTTAAGACTTATTATCATTATTTACAAAATTAATAATAATAATAATAATAGTCTTAATTGAGATATTTTAAATTATTGCACAAGGTTTAGACAAAATTAGTTACCTAATAGAAACTAATATAGTTACACATCTCAAACTTCGAAGTCTAGCTCAAGATCTGGATCTCAGCTACTTAACACTAACCGAATGATAATGAAACAACAAACTATAATAATAATAAGAGACTAGAAATCTATTATTAGTAAAATACTAATTTGTTTAGGGCAAAAAATTTTGTAATTTCAATAAATGGGCCTCAAATGTTTTCCTAAATTTTAGAACTGAGCTGGACTCAAAATAATTATTATAAAGCTTAATGGCACAAAAACGGCAATTTTCAGGATCTTTTAGATTGAATCCAAAAAATACTCTAAGTAGAGGTTATAGCTCTGGATCTCCCACATTTCCCGGTCTATGAATTTTTACAATAGAGCAAATTGTTGTGGAGGAAATATTTTCTTTTTGGAACTATGCAGTACGCCGTAATAGTAAATGACGTCATCGCGTCTAGATTGAGCGTGAGAAATAGCGATTTTCATATGGATGTTTCAAAATATCCAGAGCAGGCGAAAACGTAAATGCAAAAATTGTAGCCCTCGATGCGGCCTATAGGACTGTATAACCAAATGAGAGATATTTTTCACGTATTTTGATTTACGGATTGATTACTTTCGACAAAAACAATTTTAGAGTCTTTTAGATTTTTTTCCGTAACTAAAGCACCCTGTATATAATCTAAAATGTTTGTTTGAAAGCCAGGATAGCCAAAATTTTTTTTTAAATAACAAAAAATACTTTGCGCAATCCGATTGCATTTGAAACTTGAACTGTTTAAATGTAGGTGTGGACTTCTACTTCCCTACCAAATCTGAAGTCGATAGCTGCAAATTTGGGTCACTCAATACATTTCTTATAAAGCGCGAAATATCCGAAAAAAACAAGAATTAAAATTGATAATATTGAACAATTTAAATAACCAACTGAGCAATGTCTAATGCAGCAACAAAAACGCTCATAATGATTTAGAATTTATTTTTTTGAAGAAATTGCAGGAGACAAAAGAATGTCTATATAAAACGTTACTTTATTGATTTTTCAAAAATATACATCTCTACATTCGTCACAAATTTGAGCATAAATAACTAAAATGAAAGGTCAAAAACCATTTGAAGCATTAAGGTAAGGACACAGACATTCCACCTTTATATGTAGTTAATGGAATGGAATACTTACTCAATATTAAGAAAAAAAAATAAAAACATTATTTTCACGCCATATTTGTAGCGTCGTATCTATGAATCAATAATAGATAAATAAGTAGGTCTTTATTTTGCAGCACAATTTAACAAATTACATTTTTTTACTAACTAGATTAAAAAATGACTGCCAGAAAAGCGTCGAAGATAAGTTGACTATTTTACCAGTAAAATAGGTAATGTTTTTCATCTTAAGCGGAGAAAATATAAACTATGTATTAAAATTCTAATACGTTAAATAACTAATAGATTATATAAATAGAAAAAAATGAATTGTGAATTAAACATATAGGTTAAATTAAGGACTAAGGAAATTAAAGATTTTTCATGCATACAAATTTGCTTTTTAATACTACTTTTTATTTTTATTTATTTATGTTTTTTAATACTTGTTACTGGTCTGCAGTTGATGAACACTGTTCTCACAAGGTTAAGGTTTTTTTGAACTGTGAGAAAGTTTTTTGTTTGAGCGAATCAGACTAGTTGCTGTACAATTTATTGATTTAAAACAAAAATGATCTTTTAAAAATTCTGTTTTATCTAGGAATTCTGAACCTATGAAGGTATCTTAATTGGCACATAATTTATGAGGAATATGTTGTCTTCGTCTGTCACCACATGAGTCTTGGACATGAATTTTGTATTACCTGAATTCTCCCTATCTCTGACGAATCTAAGCAGGGTCCATAAATAATATCTCCCTAGTTAAATCTTGACAATACTGAAGATTCGCAGACAATTTTTAAAAAATTTTCTGATTCATGTATCCTGTTTTAACGCAATTGTTTATGTGTGGTTTAAATCTCAAAGAGCTATCAAATATAAATCCAAGGTTTCTAGCTTGTGGAATGGGACGTATACTCTCGATATCAACTTTTATGAAAAACTCTTTTTTTAATTTCCTCTGTTATTATATTAGTTTTTTTTTTCATTTATCTTGAGAGAATGATTACTTAATCAATTACAATACTAGATATGTCTTCGTTGATCATATAAATTGCTAGTTCCCTGGTGAAAAAGATATATGCAATTCAGTATCATCTGAATAATATCCTACTAACTGAGTTCAGTTTATACGTGTAACAAATATAAAGAAGAGATCCTAAAATTGATCCTTGGGCTACTCTATAATCCGATAGGTGATTATTATATTTGACTTTTTCTGTTCTGGAATAACCCGACGAAGATCCATAAATTCCTGAGGACTACTGTATTTTGCTTCCATGAGCTTGGAAAAATACCAGATGCTATATTACAGTTTACTAAGTGCTTAAAAAAAGTTAAAATGTGCAGACAACACCAAGGCATCATTTTTAAGTTTACACCATCGGAGTCGCTAGCATTAGATTTTTAGACCGTACACTATTTTTGGAATTTCATTTTCAGTGACATTCTGGAATTGAAAATAGCCATTAGCGGTTTGATTTGCGTATGATTCTACAGTTTCCTCACTAGTGGGCAATGTTGTCATGTTTAGAAAAAAATCATTTATTGAATTGACATCACACAAATTTATTGTAGTTTGCCTTTTTCCGATCTTAAATGACTTCAGAGTTGACCACGTTTGCTTAACTCCCCCAATTCGCACCTGATGCTAGAAATATGGCTTTTTTCATATCTACAGGCATTGAGTGGTATTTTTTAGTAGTTTCAATCGCCATCTCCTCCAGATCTTTGACTTTGTCTTATTTCTCAAAGCCATCAGATATCGAGGAACGTCAGTAAGCCACGGATTGTACTGTTTGCACACTTTTATGATTTTAAAAGGTGCATGTTTATCAAATAACCATAAAATCTATCCAGTAAAGAACTCTGTTTTCCCATTAAGATCAGAAATGTTATAAACTTGATCAAATACTGTGGTCCTAAGTTCAAGCAAAAAGTTCTGCATTTATATTATTAGAAGTGTTTTTAATTCAAATAATTGATCCTGAATTTTTAATCTATTTTGTATTTGTAAAGATTCAAGCAAAAAACTTCATTCACCACTGCAAAAATCGAAGTCACAGTGTTTTCGAAAGTATTAAAAAAATTATTTAGTGGTGGATCTGCAGGGCGTTGCAAATTCGCGGGATTACCGAAGATTTTTAAAGGGAGAGCTTGAAAGCGCAATTTTGTAATTGACGTCGACGATACGACTTTAATCGCATGGAAGTTCATTAAAAGGCAAAAGTTTGTTTAGCGGCTAGATGGAAAAATGCTATCGAAAATTGTATTACCGCTAGTATATACCGGCCGGCTTTAAATTCAATGTTCAATCAAAATTCAGGGGGAACGAATAAACAAATCTTTCGGGTAAAATTAATGCAATATTGGCCGCCGGAGGGCTTTGGGCTTTGGAAAAATTGAAAAATATCGAAATCGGTTTAAAAGTTGCCGTTTCCGCGTTTTGTTCGTGGCCGAATCAGAAACAGCATTTTAAAAGGAACGTTTTGCTTTTATATCGGCGGTATCAATGACGGATAGTTTCAAAAACGTAATTGTCGCCATTTTTCCTAACCGAATTTCGATATTTCATCAAAAACCCCGGGGGCGCGCTTTTATATGCCGCTATTTTCGTTGAATTCGGGGTTAAAACACCTAAACAAATATTTCAAAAATCCTTAGCCTCTATGAAAGTTTTATATAATAATAGCCATATTTTAACTAAACAACTGTTTGAATTAGGAAAATAAGAAGCGTGTTCAAATAGTACAGAATTCATGTATTACGTTTGTCTATCGTCTAAGGAAATTTGATCATCTATCTCACTTATACAATGATACAAAATGGCTCAAAATGAACGAGCACAAAATCTTATATTTCTTGAGATTTTTGTCTAATGTAATAAATAATCCTAATTCCCCAGTTTCCATAAAACACTGTTTAATATTTCGTAACACTGTCCACAATAATCATATAAGAAATAATACCAAACTATTGGGTTGTTCGGAAAGTCATTTCGTTTTTTTTGGGGAACATGAAAGACAGTTTTCGTATAATGAATAAATATTTTATTAAATTATATATTGGCCATTCTGGTCCAACACCTTTTGCCATCTTTCTGGCAGTAACATAATTCCCCTCTCATAAAAGTTTTGGTCCTTGCTGGCAAAAAACTGGTTCAGGTGGTTTTTGACATCTTCATTTGAGGTAAAGGTTTTGCCATCCAAAAAATTTTGCAGGGACCGGAACAAATAGTAGTCGGAAGGCGCCAGATCTGGAGAATATGGTGGATGTTGCAGTACGTCCCATTCAAGCTGTAAAAGTTTTTGGCGAGTGACCACCTACACCCTTCCTGTTGATTAATTCGGGCCTCTTCTCTTTAAGTGAATCATTCAATTTGTCCAGTTGATGACAATAGACTTCTGAATTAATCGTTGTATTGTCCGGCAAAAGCTCAAAAAAAAAAAAACGATTCCTTTGACATCCCACCAAACGGAGAGCATCACCTTTTTTGGTGAATGTTGGCTTTTGACACGCTTTGAGCCGGTTCATCTTTTCCGCTCCATAACCTCTTGCGTTTAACATTGTTGTATACAACCCATTTTTCGTCCACAGTAATAATCCGCCTCAAAAATGGATCATTTTCTTGACGTTTGAGGAGCGAATCACACACGTCAACGCGACGACACAAATTTCGCTCCGTAAGGACATGGGGCACCCACACATCGAGCTTCGAGGTTAAGCCCATGCCTTTCAAATGGCCATAAACAGTCGAATTCGACAAATTTAATCTCTCACCGATCTCTCGTGTTTTTATTCGCCGATTTGCATCAACTAATGCCTTTATCGCATCTTTGTCAGCTTCGACCGGCCTTCCAGACCGTGGTGCATCTTCAACATCAAAATTGCCGGATCGAAATTTTGCAAACCAGTTCTGGCACTGGCGTACTGTTAACACGCCTTCTCCATACACATCCGTCAATTTTTTTCTCGCTTGGACAGCATTTTTACCTTTTCTGAAGTAAAAAAGTAAAATATGACGAAAATGCTGCTTATTGCTCTCCATATTTAAAAGGGCGCCAACCAAAAATTACTACGTAGAATTAATAGAACTTTTTCACACACAAGCCTTGCAATATCAGCTCTCAAGACATATAATGGTTATGCGGCTTAAGTGTGAAGTTGGTTTCGAAAAAACGTAATTAAGTCCTCTGACGGGAAAAAACGAAATGACTTTCCGAACAACCTTATAACTATGCCACATCATAACACTGCACCCTTTCAGCGCTTATTTTTATAAAACGCAGTTAAGTTCTTCAACTTAATTACCAACCAGTTTCTTGAAATGTCATTACATAATTTCAAAATAAAATATAAAAAAAATATATATATTGTCTTTATCAAAGAGAAGTTGTTGGATAAACTAAAAAAAAAACTAGAAGATGAAACCAATATAAATATAAGCCGTGTCACCCTACATAGAGTTGTTTGTAAAATGGCATTTAAGTACGGCAAAAGGCAAGTAGAAATGGAATCATACATATTACGCAACAGTGTTGTTATGGATAACTCAAGCTACCACAGCCGTCTGCCACGCAAAGCCCTAGCCTCATCAAGTTGTAAAACTGAAATCCAGGAATATTTGTTAGAAAATGATATTTATTTTGAATTAAGTTACAAAAAAGCGCAACTTTTGGAAGTCCTAAATTCATATTCAAGTAAAAAACAGTATAATAATTTGGATGAACAGGCTGAGCATACGGTTTTACGTTTCTCTCCATATCATTACGTGTTTAAACACATAGAGTATTTGTGGAACCAAATAAAATCAAAAGGTCGAAGCAGAAAATGTTATTGAGATCTGGAAAAATACAGTGCACATTTCTATACAAAACAACATAAATCCTATTAAAATTAATCTCAATGACGACTCTGATAGTGAAACAGATTTAGACATTTAGAATAAAGATGTAATTATGTATAGATATTCCTAGCTACGAATTTATTGTATATATTTAATGTAATTGTTTTTTCTTAGTGTAATTTAATACAATTATACCGAACCAAATAAACAAAAAAAACCTTTGAAAGTCCGTTCTTAATGTTCTGTTCTTTAAAACCTACCTATTTTGTTATCGTCGGCATAATTATGAGCAAAACCAGCACCATGGTGGTTGAGACAGACTATACTTACATATCACTAAGTCTAAAATGTCATAAAACCAATTAATTCTCCTCCAATGTTATAACCTAAAAGTTACTATAATGCATATAATTTATTTTTTCTCAAACTTATTTCCACAGGTATATTAACAGTTATTTTTCTAGGTAAAATTTTTATGAGATTATTATTATTATTATTATTTTAATTATTATTATTAATATCACTCCGCATTGGCTACTTTGTGATTAGATAATAAATGCTCCGGAAAACCTGCATACGCATACATATACGAAATATTAAAATAATGTTTATTAATTATGATTGCGCGTTATCGCACTTGCGAACAATTTGTATTTAATTCTCTGATTGCAGGCATGGCGAGTACAATTTGATTTCAGCAATTCACGTTTAATCGGGCGTTTAATCGTCACTAACGTCATTTTGACGGTTAAAGTTTAATTTAAATGTTCTGCCGTTGTCATATTATTCTACGTATCCAACGCAGTTGAAGTATTTATTTACTCATCGCTTACTAGGCGACGCCGAAATTAAATCCATTTTACAGCGCGTATTGATCTAATACCGAACAGATTTCGACTCGTATCGGAAATGATTTTATAACAAAAGCGCGCCATTGTTTATTGCAGCCCCACCGACAAACAATGCTGCCGCTATGAATTATTAAGCAAAGGCCCTACTTCAAGTTTTCCGCCTTGACTGCGACATCAATTTTGTTTTATTCTACGAAACGTGAAAGCGAATACGGTAAATAAACAAAGAAAAGACAATAATCTCCTAGGCTCATCGTCTACGGGGGTCCGTCTTGCCAGGCAATCAATCCACTTTATCATATTTCATGCGTTACAATCTTGCAAATTCACCCTAATATGATTAGATAACCAATCCTAAAAATGTCACAGATAACGGAATATTTCGACGTAAAATTAAATTCCTTTTCGTGACTGTCATTCTTCCTTTGCACGACAGCCGCTGACCCCGTCATCCAGAAACCGTTTGGTCGCTGACTTGCTGATAATAATCGGATAACAGGAAGGAAAATACGAGAGTATTGAATATAATACCGACTTTTTGCACTTCCAAAAATAACAAAGGTCCTTTCCTGTAAAACGTTTTTTTTTTTTAGCAAATTAGACAATTCATACCTAGACCCTTTAGATGTTTTCATTTCAGCGGGAATTATGTTATATAATTTATTTCCAACATATAGAAATGCTCCCTGTCCCATCATTTTTTGGCAAATGGTTCTGTTAAGTTTTCTTTCATAAAGTGATCATGATATGGTTGTTGAACGATACTACAGTTGTCGAATAGTTGATACTCTGCAACATTTAAAATGCTTGTCTGAGGATCAAAATATAACTTTCAGAACTTTTTCTGAATAACCTTTAATGGTAGTAAAAGTGACTGGACGAACCCAAAGTATAAAGAAAGATTTTCTTTTATTTAAACAATTTATCTCGTGACTGCCGACTTGATAGAACACTAATGGGCTATCATTAACTGCCAGCACTCAATCACCTGTCTTGCATATTGGACTAACAATAACCTCTTTAAAGTGTTGGGAACACTTACCTATAAAAATTATCATGTTTACTATATACCATAGAGGTTGGCTTATTTCTTTGGGAATCTCTCAACATCGATAAAATCTTCACCAGTCGAAGTTTTAATCTTTAGTTCGCTAATATTTTTTCAGTCTCACCATAAACATCAATCATCGAGTCTCTGATATTATTATGATTTTCTGAAAAGTCAATGTTTGTAGTTCGGATTTTATTCGCTAACTTTTGTCCTATAGGAGAGGAATAGTCATTAAAAAAATTTACAATGTCTTGTAGATCAGTACGACGATATTATTTCTAAACCTTGAATTTGATTAATCTAATCAAAGCTTTTTTTTACTGTTATGAGACAAATGCTGATTTACAGTTTTCCACATTTTGTTTTGGTGTATTACGTTTTTGTAAAAATTATTTAAATTTTGCCTTTGCACAAATTGTCTCTTACTTTATTAGATTTCAACAGTCCCGCGGTTATCCAATCTTTTTGGTTTTATATCTAAAATGACAAAATGTATAAAGAAATTCACTAATCGGAGTTGATTTGATGGACACCTGTTTCGACATGTTTGTAAACGTTGTCGTCAACACGATTTTTCTTTGATGTGCCTCTAGTGAGCCTTAGTAGCCCAAAATTGTGGGACATAAAATGTCGAATTTGCTGAATTTTCAGCAGTATTGTTGCCAAAACTAGTCGGCGACATGGTGCTGTGCTGCGTTCTTCTTTCCAAGAAATAATGAGCCCTTTTGTAATATAATAACAAATATGTGCTTCATCTAGGCAAAAAGCTCAACAACAACTAACGATCGGTCACGAAAACGTGCGATTGGTCGAAAGACAAAAGCGGGTTTAATATTAACCTTTTTCCCAGTTGAAACGCACGAAATGAAATTCAACGAAACAAACGAACGGCATTTAAATATACACGCTCCACCTAACGGCATCGAAAAATTGAATGAATACGATAAAATAATTTCGAAGAACAAAAGGGTATTTCTCGAAAACAATTTTAATTAAGCGACAAACGGGTCGAACATGAATAAAACATGTTCCGGTGTTTCCGAAACTCGGTTTAAGTGCGACTCCTAAATTTGTTAATGTGTTGGACCCTAGGTTTTGGTTAAAGTCAAGACGAGAAAAAGGTATGAAATGGCGGAACAATTACCGCAACACACATGCAAAAATTCTCCCGAATACATTAGTAACGTTTGGGAATACGAATTTAGTTTGAACTTGTTTAAGGCATTTTTCATGTCAACGTTTTTTCCTTGTCCATTTTTCACGTCGCGTCGACTCAAACCAAATTGATATTCGCCATCTTGACAACCGACCGATATCGTCCGGCACACTCGCAGTTTTACATTTTCGCTAATTTCGCAGTTTTGTTTGTTTGGGAGAAAAATATAAATGCATTCCAAATGTTTAACTTGTTACACATTTACTTTAAACTTCATTTCTGAAGAGCAGATTAGGATTCAGTTAAACCAACTAAATATAAATAAAGACTCTGGGCGACACAGTTTGCTGCCGCTATTTTTAATCTAAACTAAATCTAAATCTACTGATATTACGTCCGGCAAACCTCAGGGATCGCACTTGAGTCCTCTCAGCTATTCTCCTTATTCGTGGGCACAGAAACATAATGCGTTTTAAAACGCACACGAAATCACCATGTAATAAATCAAGCCTTTTCCACAATTTAACTGATCAAAACATAACATTTTATGTTCACCATGTTACAAATAAAACGGCCCACTATACCATCCGGAAACCCATAAAAGATACGAAAAAAAGTTTCGTAGAAAAGTTTTATTTATTCAAATTTATTACCTTGTTTAGTTAGTCTTTAAACTTTAATTAATTAATTTAATTAATAAACTTACCTTATTTTTTGTCGTGGAAATGATATCTGAATAAAACTATAGGGTGTTCCATTTGAAAATCTTGAGATTTTGTTCATTGAATTCGACAAAACGGCACCACCTATTTGGGACACTCTGTATAATCTGAGGCGCATCTGTCAAACTGATTGAGTAGTCCATCATCTCCTTAGTCTGTGGTTAAATTTTCGTTGCAATACCTGGATGAATATGTCATAACACAATATAGGGCTATCAAAATATGAAAAAAAAAACACTTAACCTCAATTTCTGCCTAAACTATGCAAACTATGGGTCTGTGATGCACCGTTTATGTTATGTTTAAACCATCATTGTTGGGTTGCTTAATAACTTTTTAAACTTTTTTCCATCTATTATTTTTACGACAATAATGGTTTTCTTTTACCACCCTAGATGTAAAAAAAGTGACGATTAGAAATATAAAAAAAACAAAGATCATTTTAATAGAAACAACTTTTGAATTTAATTTTTTTGTAACCCCTGTAGGTTTCGAGATAAGGTATAGACCCCTTTTAAAACGGCCGCCCCGCACAAATTTGATAAACAGTCCACCAATATCTCTTTTGTACAGAAATTAAAACAGTTCATTTTTGCATACATATATTTATGCGTTGGCACTCATTTTTACTTAATTTCTTGTTATTTTCTTTTGCTTAGAAATATTTTTACTTACTCGTTTGAAGTATTCATAGTGTACCTTTGTAAATTGTGAACTTAGTTCGGCATGTTAGGGTACCTTGTCCTACAATAAGGAAGAAACTGCTACAAATGTTTCAAATAGAGACACATTTTAGAAATATGAATTAAAAGAAACAAACAAACTGAATGTATCGATACTTCAGATGAAGAAAAACAACCAGATATTCTTTTAAGATCAGACATAAAATGGCAAAAGTACTAGATATTTTTTATCCTGATCCTGGCATCAGGGTCAAATATTAAAAAAGAACCAAGACAGATTTAGAGTTCCTAAAAAACGCAAAAAGCAATAATTATATCTGGAAACAAAAAAAGCAGCAAATGAAAATTTAATCCATTTACATAATTTATTAAGTCATTAAAATGAGTGCTTGTCTCTCTTAATATTATTTGTTTCATATCAGCACATGCATTAAAAAGATATATGTATATAATGCACTAGAGGGCATTGGGGAACAATTCAGGGCAATATGGGGTATTGGTATTCATTGCCCTGTGGTGTACAAAAATTGTAATTACGCCAAGGAAAACATAGGAAATGACGTACCTCATACAATAACAGGTGTACTCAGAATTAATTTTCGGCATCATCAGCAAATTTAATGTTGACCAAAATAAGAAAATTGAGAGACTCTGTTCTTCCCAAGTACATGGAAGTTTATTGTGTTAGCTTTTTTGAGAGTAACTGAAGTAGATCGACCAGAGTGCGACGTTTCGACACAAATTAAATCCCTTAAGTAAATGGTTGAACCGTTTTCCCCGGAGTTAAATTATGAAAATAATATGAAAATGAAGTTTTTGCGCTTCCAAAGCATCGTTAGTTATTATTCCGTAGTCACGCTAGACACGATATGGTGCAGCTGTTCAAACATCTTTAATTAGGGCGGGTAGAAACAAGAAGGGAGGCAATTTTGACGACATTCGTGGGGGGGCAATAAGCCACTCGTCAAATTCGCTAAACAACAGTTGCCAACTGTTACAATTTAGCACGTTATTTTCGAATTAAACTGCACGATGTATACCTACGCGCGAAATCGTCCAACGAATATGTTAATTTCTCATTTTCTTCTGGCCAAGTGTTATTTTTACACTCGATATTACGAATTTTTAAAACAAAACTACATACGTTCGTTATCTTTTATTTGCAGTGGCAAAGAGTTACTGCGTCTGGCGCTCAATTCAAATCAAAACCGTATAATTGAATTAGCATTTGCAGCGGTGTGCCAAATATGCGTCTGCCGCAGATTCGCCCGAATTTGAACCACTCCCTCGTCGACCCTTTAAAATAGAATATTTAGAATGTATAGACCCCAACCCTCCCCAGCTTTCCAAAAAAAAGATCCAAAATTTATGTAGGTGCAAATAAAAAATACCGGGTGACAAAAGGTGGGAATACCCTGTAACTTTTAATCGGCTTGAGATAACGATTTCAACTTTGCAATGGTCAATATAGGCCGAATATTCAATTTTTCCTATCATATCCTACGTAGAATGATCTCTTCGATCCAAAAATGCAAAAAAATATAGGTTGTGCCATTTAAAATTCGAAAGTTGCTGTCGTTTCCGCTCAATCCGGAAAAATTGGACATTCAGCCTATATTAACCCTTCCAAATTTCAAATCGCTATCTCGAGCCGTTTAAAATTTATAGAGCGTTCCCATTTTCTTGTGGCACCTGGTATACCTGCTGTTGTCACTATTCCCCACTTACTAAAATAAATTGTACGAACAAATCAAAGGTCGATTTTTAATTATTTTTATTTATTTTTTCAAAAGAGAAATCAAAAAAATATATATTGTCCTTATGGCGGATGACGCGGTATATTGCGGAGTTTCCGCCCCGGACAAAAAGGGGGAATGCACAAGACTTAAAACGACTTAAACAAGTGCCCCGCCGCATTAGGCGCCGTCAAAGCAAAAACACACAGACGCGTACAATTTGAAAAAAGAAATAAAAATAAAGTAACTATAACCGAGTTTTGGCAAAGGCAACGGCGTCGTGTTAAAATAAGATATGTGAATAGAGTACTACAAATTCTTTCATCGAAACAACAAAACAATATTAGGCTAACACATTTGGCACCAATTCAATTTAGTCCGGAGTTATCGGCAACATCCGAAACGAAAACTTGAAAATAATCCCGCTCGCACAAGAATTTTTGTCCGAATTCACCACACTGGCGATAAATCAAAATTAATTAATTAAACCAATCAAAACAAACTTTCAAAACTAATCTAACCTTTCGGATTATATTTAGATCGGCAATGATAATTTGAAGGATAAATAATAGAAGACTTCCATTATTAATAATAAATAAAATGAGAATTTATTTGCCGTTATAAATTTAGTTTCTCCTGGCGTTTTATTTTAACCAACGGCTAGACTAATTTTAAAACTTATATGGAGTGTCTCGGCCAAAAATATCAGTTCATCCATTTGTATGTTAATTATTTACTAATGATTGATTACTCGAAAAAATAACCCAAAAGACAACTTAAGTGCGCGTAAAACAGTTTGTATCTCCAGATGAACGAAGCAGGGCACTAAAACCAAAATACTCGCATCTAGCCTTTTCTTCTATCTAACAAAAATTCGGGAATCTATCGAAAGGACCAAAAACGCCAATAATTTTTAAGGTGCGTGCAAAGCAATGACCAAATCAGTTTCAGACACTGCCCTGAAGAAGCCAGCAGCATGTTTGGCATCCTTCCACTCTTCTCAGGGTGGAAGGATGTTTAAAAATAACAAGGGTTAGTTTAAGATTAACACTTGGCATTTTGATATATAACAAAAAGATGTTACTTTTTTACCACGAGGTTACAACTCCACTTTGAGAGGTGGATTGCTTCTGGAACTTCATTATTTATTATTAAGTATGTAGTCTAGTCTTTAAGGGTGTACCACAAAGAATTTTGTCCATTTTTTTTGAAAATGTAGAGTACCATGCAAATTATTGCAATTTGATGATCTTGAAAATTTTTAATCCCCGTCCATTACCTAATGTTCCGCAACCACGGGAGTTTCTTTCTTCCTATTTCCCTTTTTCCTCCTTCGATCTTGAAGGATGAGGCGCTGGAATTCACATCGTTCTATTCTCAAAATATGTCCCAAATAGGATATTTTTCTACGCTTGATTACTTCGTAAAGCTACCTCTTCATTTTTTATGCGATCTTCACATGATATTTCATACATTTCATTACGTAACATTTACGCGTGTTATCTTAGTTTAAAATTTAGATTTTTATTTATAAGAAATATTTTTGCATTATCAGCGATAAAAAAAACCATCGTTTGCGCATCTAACGTTGTCCATGGTTAATGTCCATACGGTTATTCACACCGACTCACGAAACACTCTTGCCAAATAAAGATTGAACAGCCTCGGTGATAAAATGCAGCCCTGTCAAACACATTTTTTTTATATCAAACTGCTCCGTTGTTGATAATTTGCTCAATCGGATATCTGCTTTCTGATTCCAGTACAAATTGCCAATTAATTGAATGTTTTTGTCATTTAGCCTTTATATAGGTACGATATGAGAAGGTCGTGTTTTACATTATCGAAAGCCTGTTCATAATCGACAGAGCGCATGAAAACATCTTTTCTCTTGTCCTGCTTCTCTTATTTCGAAACCATTTTTAAACCCGAATTGGCATTTGTCGTTAGCTTCTTCGCACTATGCAAAATTCGTCAAAAGTAGTTCAAGAAATGGCTCATTAGACTTATAAGATGGTCTTTGCATGAACGTGTCAGACAACATATTATTTGGGCCTGGCGATTTGCTAGTCTTTTTAGGATTTACCGAGTATTTGATTTCACTTTCGATCAGCTTTTCTCATTGAATCTTTGGATTGTTTGATCTGCTGTCATTAAAAAGGCTAGTTGAGTCTAACTTTCAGATTTCCGATATTCTATCTGCATCTGCTACTATTTTATTATTTTCATCTTTAATAGCCCGTACTGGATTTTTCTGATTAACTTTTTTATGTACGCTGAAAGTATCAGGTTGTAGCTTTGTAGCTCTCTATATTTGTTACTATCTTTCCGAATAGCCATATCAAATTCCTAAAGTGATGATTAATCATGATGTAATCTATTTGGTTGCGTGCGATGCGTTGGTCTTTATCTTCCAAATATAGAGCCGACGATATGGTAGTTTGTACAATGTATTTTTAATAAATAAATAAATTATTTTCCTCACAGTACTGAATTTGTCATTCTCATCTTTCATTTTTATTGTCTAAACATTAAAATCCCCCACCAGGATGGTGATTTCATTCGATTTAGTTTCCTCTATCTCGTTACCTGATTTGTCAGCATAAGCTTGAATGAAGTTGATGGGTTTTCCCATCAGCTGCAGCACTAAAAGACTTACTGAGTTTTTAAGTTGTTTACCCAGACTGAATTACTGCACTACCTACCTTCTACCTTCACATACTCCCGGAATATTTATTTTTAATCAGCTCATTTCTTGACTTAGGTCTCCTGCTCTAAATAACGTTTTAACATTCCAGGTAGCCATTTTTGTGATCTTATTTAGTTGGAACCCGGAGATTCTTCACATCTCTTCATCACTTAAGATCTGCCAGGGACTAGAGACCATTTGTTCTTGTTCTTCCAACACCATAAGATTTTTGGACGGATATCCTAGGAATATCTCTACAGATCCTTAATACACTGTTCCGTTGCCGTCTGCATCTCCATACCTTTGAGTATGGTTCATACGCCTTTTGGATTGATTTGTCGATTCAAGGATTAGAAATTGCCCTCTCCCTCGACAACTCATCCACAACTGACCGCATCTTTTAAAGACGATACTTTTAGAAGAATTTCGCACCGATTTGCATCAATTGTATACACGCTGAGTTCTTGCTTTCAAATCTCTTGATGACAACGTTGCCCGCTTTACGAGGAACAGAGGCCTTTTGTGAAGGCATGGATATTTTATTACCGGGAACGTGCGCGTCGAGTAATCAATCACACAAGTTGGACACTTAAATGTGTAGAAACATATCGCTTACAATAGCATTTATGTCCAGTGTTCTCATCAACAAATATTTTATTGTTATTTCTGTTTTAAAATTTTAATGGGCTTGTTTGTTCGGTTCTATTTTAAAATTAAAATGCAAAAAAATAATTAAATAACGGATTCTATCCCAAAACGGACAAAGTGCAAGCCAGTTATATACGAAACATTGCATTTCCTAGTCAAAGCGTTAGACGGATCGTTGAGCTCCAATGTATACCAAGAGGCGAATGTTAAGTAGTTTATATACCTAGGGACATACATATTCAACGCCCGTTTTAATAAGAACAAATGTCTTAATTTTGTTTCCCGAGCTTTCACGATTAAGCGGTCGAAGGAATCGGATTAAACGAACGACATTATGCAACCCCTTTTAAGAAAATTTTGAGGGAAAACATTTGTCATTTAGAAAACCATGGGGTTGCGATGACAACCTTATCCTTTAAGCTTTCGCGAATTGCCTTTCTATATGATGGTTTAACATTCGAAATATTCTAAATATTACTTCGACGGGAATCGAAAACTTTTGAGCAAATTTTCCTCCTTTAATTAATAATTAAAATTAAAAATAAAATGAAACAATGGCATGCCGATTAAAATAAAACAATATTTTCGATTAATGCCAATCGGTGCCCTAAAATCGTCGTAATTAATTTAAAACGAATTACTAATTGTGTATTTTTGGATTTAGTACGTTGTCCCGACTGACAGCGAAACGAATGTAATGAAAATATATAAATTAATTGAATAATAAATTTGTCGCGATTGTTTTTGTTACAGTAAACAATTTATTGGATTTATACTAAGAGCTCTATATGATAAATATGTGTTTCGAGTCCAAAAATCGATCATAAATACAAGCTGTTTTTTCCGTATGCGTTAAGGGTATCGATATGATAACCCTTGGTAAATATACCGAGCTCAGGGGCGTAAATTTAGAAAGAAGAGAAAAATGTGGTTGTTGCGGTCTAATGAAAAAAATGTTCAAAATAAGCCAAAGCCACTGAAAAATCTTTCAAGAAGATATTCAAAGTGCAAGTTTTTAAGGGTTAATCAAAAACGATTTTTTACAGTTATGGCCACGTTATTGATATTTTAGGGAAATTTTGAAAGGACGATAATTTTTTCCAAAGCTGTAGCGTTTTCTATGTGAAAATATATGCAGTGAACGACATTTTTTTTTAAATTAAATATCCCGTATTTGAATGTGTCAATCCATTGCATTTTTTCTCCTGATTTCAATATATATGAATTCGGCTTATTTTCAACAGATTTTCATAGTGGATATGAGGAAGTCGATAACTATTGTTTAAAAAATCATTGTTGTCAGGAAACTGGCGCAGTTAACTGCCGTTATATATTAAAATGGTATTTACACAAGTGATAAAGAGGGACATTTTGCCGGTATTTTTAAAATGTAACGAAAATTAGGCTACTGTTCGCATTAAGTATAGGATATTATATCCTTATAGTAGGTTGAAAAATAGCGGCTTAGTCAAAAGAAAAAGAAGGCAAGCTACTTGTAATGTTAATGAAAAACTTGATGCCTTCAAGGTGAGAATTTCAGTCACTACCAATGAAATCAAAACTAAAATGTCTTAATTTGTATTTATTTTAATCACAACATACTGTTTACAGATGAGTCCTCATTAAATACGGCCTCACCGCCTAATTTAAAAACCACATTTTTGGTCAAGCGAAAATCTCTACGAAATATTGCTAATTAAAATATCTAAACGCCAATCTATAGGAGTTTATAGGGAAATTATCTCTTCTAGACTTCTGGAACCCGGTTTTTTCCAAGGAACCATGAGAGGCGATCGATGTTTCGATTTTCTTCGGTTTAGTGTAGAAGAATATGTTGTATGGTGTAAATGGTGTAATACTCTGGTCTCCTAACAGTCCAGATCTTACTCCCTTAACACCTTTTTATGGGGATTCCTAATATCGAGAGTTGAAGCCCTAAATGGGCAACGTTTTCGTGCATGCGTGCAGATGAATGTTGGTCATTTCGAACATCTTTTGTTAAATAAATTTAGAATACTAAAGACGATGTTTCAGTAAGACGTGTTTTGACAATACTTAAGTATGTAATATTGTTGTATTTTTTGTTATAAGTAGTAGGTAGGTAATATTTTGTTAATAAATGAAAATACATTTAACTGAAAATGTAATAATAAATACCAATATTAGACAATAGAAAATCATACAACAAATAAACTCTTTTACTATATTTAAAAAAAGCAACTAATTTAGTTTTCATGGCTAATTTTGAATTAGATTTTTGAAATTGAAATACACGGTATTCAAGGAAGATTTAGGAAAAATGTTCCAACTTTGGCAATATAAACTACATTGTAATTAGTTTAATGCAAAATATCCATTATCATCCATGAGTAAAATTGAGACAAAATTTGGAGAAACAGGGCATGTCACAGATTGTCTACGGCCAGGTAGTCAAAAAACTAACGAGACTATAAGTCTCAACATTTTATTAGAAGTTGAAAACATCGTCAATCTTCTGAAGTACCTGTATTTAAAAAAGAAAACTATCATCCGTGCAAGACTACATTAGTATAGGAGCTGAACAAAGATGACGTGTGCTTGTTCCATATTTTAGCCGTTAACTATATTATTTGTACTGAAATTAAATCAGGAAATTACTAGACTAGCACTTGCATATTCTTGCAAATACGCAAAAACGCAAAGATATTATAGACAGAAAACAAAATCAAGCGAAAGGTGTATAGAACGCGCATCGAGTCTAGTAAGCAATCCTTTTGATTTCCCTGAAGGCTACGACACTGATGTTCGAAGGGTGCATATTTTTAACGTTGATATTATTTTGCCTCCGGCATCAGTTCTACAAAGGATTTTAAGTCGAATAAATATATGACAAGGAATTTGAAGATCGTGTGCAGGCAGATGTAAACAATAAGTGTAGTGAGACGTATCGTCTGTCTGTTCCGTGCAATATATACAGAAAAATGTATTTTAGATTGTCAATAAGAAACACGACTCCGTAGGAATCGCGAAATACAGTCGATGGGTTTTTTTTTCGACTACGAGGAAAATAACGGCCCGGAAACAAAACTAAGTGTCACCGGAAGTAGCTATAAAACTCCGCTTGTTCATTTTTACGCGCTAGACTGGCGGGCGTCGACGCTAATTTTCAGAATGCATGAGCATATGATTTAACAGGTTCATTTTAGAGCTTATTTCATTTTAAAAAGCGGAAAACCCAATTTTTATCGTATGACGACGGAACGGTCCCGCGTTAAGGCGCCAAAAGTCTTTTGTTTTATATATTTTCCGTCTACGGCGCCGAAAAGAAAATAACACGGAATAAACTTCCAGCGGGCATTTGCCTTCCAACTCCATAAAAACCAAGAATAATGTTAATAAAAGTACTCCGGAAATAGGAATAAAGTAGAGCAGTGCTTTTAAGATATTTCCATTTCAAAAGGAAACTGTACCGTATATTTTTTGGAAAATTACATCGTCGCCCTTTGAAAATCTACCGCAAAAGTCGCGTACCGGAAAACATTTGTTATCAATTTTTACGCTTCGCTTGTATTTGGTGAAAATTATTTAAGGGAATAAATATAAAAGAAATAACGACCGAATAAAAATGATCTAACGACAGCTACTAGAAACGTTATAGTCAAATACGATCATTTCTACTGCAAGGGGTGATTCCTGGCACGAAAATGGAACTCAGAAAAAGGACAAGACATAGACAAAGCAATTAATAAATAAATATAATAATAATAATAAATAATAAAATTGGACGACCAAGTTAATTAGCAAAAGCTCAAATGGCGGTATCTAGTGGGATTAAGTGTACGCAGCTTGGATTGCCTATTCTCCCGATATAGGACGGAGCGCCCCGCTTTTTTTACTCCAGCGCCCTTAAACAGACCTTCCGCTTTTCGACCAATAAAAAATATATTCATTTTATAATTAAATTAAACAATAATATTAAAATTAAAATACACAGGGTGTCCAACTAGTACGTTAAATATATGTCGTTTATTATTTGTTTTAAAGTAAAATGTTAAATACAAAACATTTAGTTTCTCACGTTTTCGGCCGGTCCTTCTCTCTTCGCAGTCTTGGCTGTTCACCCGTAACCCTGGGCGAGGGACCCTAAACGGGTGCTCGCTTGCCGAGCCAGAAAGCTCCCGAAATCAATGGTGTTCCTATGCGCTACCCTGATTCAGCAAGAACCAATCTTGAAAAACCCCAGACGATCATCTGAAACAGTTGGAACTAAATTAATTCCTCAAACTTCAAAAAAAAATTGAAATTAAAACATTGTTATCCAAGAAAAGCGGATGAAGTATGACGTTTTCAACAACCGCGAAAGGAATCGACGGGCACAAATGTCAATAACTAGGTCATACATGTGAAACAGCCGCTCGTAATCTAGGAGAGTGGAATATTAATATAACTGGGCTAAAACGAATAAATAAAGCAAACTCGACCGAAAGCATTTATTCGTTTAAACCACGGTGCTTATACAAAGCGATCGCTTAAAATTCAAACAATTTATTACGGGTGAAATATTCGATAACACATAACATGAGCAACTTGAAAAGCCTACTCGATAAAAGCCCCGACAAAAATCCGGCCCAAGCAAAATATTGATAATGATCGGCTACGTTTTAAAATTTCGTTTGTTGGAGGAAATGATTGGAGAGTCGAACTGAATTGAGCCTTGATTATAACTGATTGGTTTTAGAGTACGCGATGAAAATAACGCAGTCCTATTTAATGGCGTCGAGAGCTTCTAAGTGGTTGAACGGTTGAAGTGGTTTGACGACCCTTTTGAATTGTATTTCCTCATGCATTAAAAAAAAAATAGTAGAGTTACCCAATCGGCGAAAATCTATTATTTTCCAATCGAAATTTCCCCGGTTTAAATGATTATCTGGTAATATTTCTACAAGAATAAAATTAATGAAAACGCAATTGAACAGGCCACGCCCGTACCCAAATAGCGTCGGGCGGTATTAAACATACGTGCCAAATGCACCTCGATTGATGTGAAAATTTGATTTCCACGTGTTACTGAGCGTGTTGTGAAACGTTCTAATGGTATAAAATGGACGTTATAATTTATTTATATGATTACAATTGAGCTGTATTAATACAGATTACGCGTCTAGGCTTTAGAACGCAATAACCAACAATAAAAAGCAAAAATAACACTACCTTTCGAAATACTATTCTTATTTTAAATAGGATTTCAAAACTTTTTTTTATCCCATATCGACGATCTAATCCATGATTGAAATTTATGAAAATAGGTTAACAATACAGGATGATTCACCTAGATGGCCTATTACACGCATGTCAAGGACTTATTTTAATCTTTTTAACATTGCAACACATTTCCTAAAGTCTAACCCTAATAAATCTTCAGGAAATGATGATTATCTAACCTATGCAATAAACAACAATAAGTGGCACTTTCTGAATCATATAAAAGCTTGGCTCTCATTCTTGATTCACAGTTGCGGTTTTTAGAAGATATTACCAAAAAACTAAAATTAATTTATGGTAATAGACATGATGTTTGTCAGCGAATTCGTAAGCTGTTGTGTGAATCACTTGAACTGTCACAATTTAATCACTGCAGTGTTGTGTGCACACTATGTTTGAATGCTGGCAATCGTTGCAAAAATCGTGCAAAAGGTTCAGAACTCGTGCCTAAGGCTAATTTATGGAGTAAAGAGGAGAGATCATATCTCTCCATACCTTGCTGCTTCGGGTTGGCTCAATATGTTCCTTCGATGCAAATTGCGAATGAATTACTTGAATTTTAACATAATTAAAACGAAAATACCCTTTCATTTTCATAAAAAAATTAGTTCAAAGATCATATTCCTTAAGCTAATAGCTAATTTCAAAAAACAGTTGTTTCGATCAAAGTAATATTAAACTCTTGAAATACATCTCTTTCTTCCTTTAGACACTAACTAATTAATGAATAAAAATTATATATGAAATTATTATAATTATAATTATTATTAGTATGGTAGGTGATTCATGTATGTCATTATAAGCTTTCTTATTTTAAACAACATATATGCTGCTGCATTTTTAAATTCTAAATAAAATTCTGAACACATTTTTAGTTTACTTTTTGACAATTTTGGTTTTTTGACATTGACATTGACAATTTAGATTTTTTCCCAGAATGTACAGAGCATAACAGTTTTGAATTAAATTAGTGTAGAAATCATAATAATTATTATGGGATATCATTAGAAAAAAGTAATTACATATGAAAAATTGAACACAATTGTTATAATTATTACAATTATTATAATTACAATAATTTTTTAAAATAATATTTTAAAATGTTACTTTTATTATGAAATTTTGGAGCCCTTTTAATTTTTGTGGCTGTTACTAAAAGCTGCATGCAGCAACTATTGAACAGTGATTTGTGGTTATTGGTCGGTGGTCCATTGTACACTACATTTTTAACATGACCTCAGAGAAAAAAAAATCCGAAAGATCTATCTATCTATATTCAAAAATATTATTTAAATCGTCACTAACGCGATTGGTGCAATAGGCTGGGTCCCATCCAATTGATACCAAACTCGTACAGCCAATTTTAATGGTAAATGATTTAAAACGCCGGTTTATGTATTTATTGTTTTCATAAATACGATAAACAAGACGCAAAATCCATTAAAAGAGAAATTTTGCTGGTCATTTCTTTTAATAACAACTAGACTAATTTCAATAAAGACGGTTACTCTGCACATTCCGGACAAAAACCTTCATAACTTAACAACAATGGCGAAAAATAGGTATAGGATTTGAATTTCGAACTCATTAGAATAATTTCATTTTAAACAAAATACAGCGTCTGGCATTTTTTACAGAAAATATCAAATATCTCAGAAACTATTCTTTTTAAAAGTTGTTCCGAATCTTCCAAAAATGGCATACAAGGTGTTCCATTTAAAATAACAAAGCTTGATATCGACTACGACTACCAAAACTCAGAATATTAAAATAACTCTTTCTTGACATACATCTTATTAAAACAGTTTGAAGACTCCATGCAGCGTTTTCAATTTTAGATCAAAAATTAATTAGTGTAGAATTTATTAAAACAGTTTTTTTTTTTGAGCTAAAGAAAATAAACGAAACAATCTACCATCAAGTACGGCGAAAACTCTATAGCCTTCTATTTACGTTCGTTCACCAAATACAGAAAATTGCATGCGGGATGATGGATTGATTTACATTCAAATAATGACTTATGCGAGGGTATCGCGTTATTTTATTTTTCAATAGATTCGGTTAAATATTTTAATCACATTTTTTATGCGCCACATGTAAAACCTTTTACGTGTTATTTTAATTTGCAGATACCGTTTGCAGCTGCCCAAAATGCAAATTTGATTTAGTTAATAACGAAAAATCGACCGTATACATTGTTTCACTGTTAACGATATAGGCTTCCTTTACATATTATCTGGCGGGTATTTTTTTTATTCTCATACCAGCATCCAAAACCGTTTCAAATCATTTAAAAAATTTAAGTATTAATGATAACTCTATAATTGCGGTAAGCTAAAATAAATCTTACGGCAGTTTTGATTTATTATTCTTAAGTAAACTCTCCCGGTGGCTAATAAATTTACGGCCACCTAAAAATCACCGAATCGATGATTTCGTCGTCATTAATTGCAGCGAAATCCCATACAGCAGGACGATCATCACTCAACAGCTTTTTGAACATCAGCAATGACAAGTGTCGGGGACCATTCTATAAATATATATATATATATATATATATATATATATATATATATATATATATATATATATATATATATATATATATATATATGGGAGACACGTGAGACCACTTCTGCGCCATCATATCCTCGGCGTAATAAAATTGACGATGGCCGCAGAACAACCGCATTTATTAACTAGGCGGACAATAACGGAACAGAAAATTACGTGTGACTTTAGCTACTTCGAGACCACCCCAGGGGGCGTAGAACGCGGTTGATATTCGACATGCGAGGGTTACGTTATATGAAAAACCGCAAGGGAATCAAGGGTGCTTGTTCAAAAGGGATTACAAATGAAATATCGAGAGCTCGGCACTCCCGCCTTTCTAAACAACTGCTAAACTTCTGCTGCTAATGGTTTACGCTTTAATTTCGCAGTTAAACTGTTTTCAATTTCTGACTCGTCGAAAGCAAGATAAAAGGCAGATTTTTGCCGCAGGAAATGTCTAAAAATTGGGTCAATAAAACGGTACACACCGCAGGAGCAGAAAACTTTACGTCATCTGATCACTCGCTACAAAACTGCTTGCTTGGTCAAATTTGAAACTTTTCGAAACTGTTTAAAAGTTTTAATAGTAAAGAGACACGGTTTCCTTTACTAAACATTTTACGATAGAAATTCTATCCCCGCTGGGCTCAAGAAGGGTATAACACGGTAAGATATTGTGCATTTATTGCTTTGACGTTTAAAGTATTTCACAGTACCTCAACCGCAGACCTTAGCAGAACCGTGGTAAAAGCCATCCCAACAGATGTTTATTCTGCATTATGTAGGTCTTGAATGAAATGTAGAACGAGAGATAGGAGCGTTGATTTTAACATCAAGTGATAAATTTCGTTAATAAGAGTTTAATAAGTTTAAAGCCTGTTCGTATATATTACGGAGGTATTTGACTGTGATCCTTCTAGTAAGTATTCTGTGAGGTTGTTTTCACTGGATAGTTCAAACGGTAAAGGTAAGTAGTACCTGTACTCTGTACTGTACTTATCTTACAGTTAAGTTTAAAAATAATCGTTTTTGTCTTGTGTGCCTGTCGATAAACAACATTCTTCTTCTTGTAATTTTCTGTGGATAAAGGTACATCATAATAATACAGATAAATATTTATTATAATCTTACAATTAAACATTTTTTGAAGGTTCCTGTTTTATGTGGGGACCGTAGAAGATGACAGGGAAAACTACGCAGAAATTGAAGACAAAGTGTAGATGGTAGTTGAACGGAATAACAATTTAGAAGACGAACTACTGGCTCGATAGGAATAAGTGGGGTAGGGCGACCAAACCCCTCCCATACCATCACTGCTCCTTTTTGATAGGGAAGAATGTCTCTAGCAAAAGTAACTACTTCCTGTCTCCATGGACTCCTCCAGATCCTCTCCCGTCGACTATTATTGGGTAGACCAAATCGTTGACATATGTTTGGTACGTACCATAAAATAATGTAAGTTAAACAACCTTCAAGTTAAGAGGGAGGGCCAAGACTTTTGGTGGGGACTTTTTTGTTAAACTCAATATCAGAACAGTCAACTCCTCTTTAAAAAATACATTCCAAATGATTTACCAATTTTTCTCCTTGTTCCTGGCACATTGATCTTGCAACGATATAACGACCCCATTTATTTCATAAAAAAACCCAAAGCTTAGATTTTATAAGAGTAGGCGAACTACAAAAGGGCCTATATCGATTGACTATTACGGTTCTTGCCGGGCCGCAATAAAAATTAGGCAAAATTAGATTCCTTTCATACGAGCCCCGACGGGGGGTGTTTTTGAAATAAAAAAAATTACCTTTGACACGATATTCCGGGCACAATTTTTAAATTCGACTGAATCGATTTCTGCTGCAATTTATTTCGTAGTATGTAGGATTATAATTGGGTAAAGTAAAGCAAAGTTACAACAATGGTTTTCCAAGATTTTAAAAGCCTTTAGTATTTCGTCGCGGAAATATTCACGTCTCGGAGGGTTTATCTCAAACCGAATGCTGCCGCGGAATTTCTAGAGAAAAACTAGTCACTTTGAAGTAAATATTGAGATTTCACTGTGATCTTACGTGCTTTAAATATAAAGACCCGACTCTTATTTCCTATTGGCCGAATCAAAAGCTCCGTCATAAAGTTTAAAATTGTTTGGTCTCTAAAAGACTGCAAATTTTTATTGCGCTTATTTAATTAAAAATCCTTCGCGATGTTTTAAAAGCCGGAATAGTCGACATAAGCCTTTTTAAACAGGATAAATTTTATGAGCTTGCGTTTCCTTTTATGGAGGCTTTTTTCGTTTTCCTTTACCCAGTTTTCAAAGGCGCATTAATTGTTCGTTTCGGAAAAAAAATATTTGTTCGACACACCACACATAATAGTCTCGCGTCGTTGGTTGGCTGCAAAAATTGCACATTCAGGCCGATTCTGTTTCTACTTCGTTACAAACATGGATTAATAACAATATGCAATATGGATACATAAAATCAAATTCCGTTTCCTTCATTTACAGGACTTAACTATTGGAATTGGTTGGTTACTTATCCGTAGGCTATGGGACTTTTTGAAACATCAGGATAATTATTCACACAGATTGTTAGTGGTAAGCATGGAGTCCCTCAATCAACCCCTGATGTATCATTAACAAATAAACATTTAAAAAGTACACACATTAATCAGAAACGCAAAGTTACCTTAATTATTTTAAGTTCCTCAGATCTTTGAATGCTTTTCTGCCACTATCAAGTATCCAACCCTCAACAGCTATCTTTAAATTTTTCAAATGTATTTTTATAGCAGCCATATGATCTGGAAGCATATAATATATAGCCTTGGTGCAAGATAACATACTACTACTAAATACTACTACTACTACTACTACGCTGGCCAATTGCAATTGCCAATTAAAAATGTTGTGATATGAGTCAACCTTCCCGTAGCCTGGTAGTTGTACACCATTTACTTAAATAAAAGCCGCCTAGTATTTTGCTCTCTTGAAACAAAGCAACGCTAAAGTAACCATAATCTTTCCTTTATATTATTTTAATAACCCACCCCAAGCAAGAATTTCGTAAGACAGGTGTAATTGAACAAGTGCCCCTGATATTTTTAACAACATTCTGTATCTGCAAGTCCAATTTGAGATGACGGCCAATAATTTTTCCCAGATACTTTACGGATTCGGCTTTTACCTTCAACGGGTCAAGATTCAGAAAATTTTTCAAAGAAACTTCCACAGGCTACTGTACTACTTTTTACAAAACTTCTGGATAACTCCTGCGTCGATTTTTGCTGAGTCGAAATTGCTGACGTTTCGCCAATCATTGTGTTGGCTTCTTCAGAGCTTGGCTGAAACTGGCTCGTATGACTGATTCCCACTATGGTGACAGGTAGAGACCTGAGTCGCGGTTAAGATTGTCGAATTTGTCATTGGTAGAAGAACTGATTACATGCAAGAATTTTAGAATTTTTTAGTTGATATTTTTCGTCCGGTCTCTCCAATGTATTCTCTGCCGCATATGCATGGAATGCTGTAAACTCCTGGCATCTCAAATGGAATTTTGTCTATGACGGACCGAAGATATAGAGAGTTTTGGACAAACGGTAAATCTGGTTTTGACGTTATACTTCTTTAGAACTTTTGATATGTGGTCGGTGATGTTTTAAATGTAAGGACTATAGATATTAAGCGTTGCATCAAAAAATACACTTCACCACAACTTTCCAATAGCAATGAGGCCCAAAGCAATCCTACACTTGCCACTGTGGTCCTTCCTTACATTGAAAACATCACTGACCCCATATCAAAAGTTCTAAAGAAGTATAAAGTGCAAACCAGATTTATGACTTGTCCAAAAACCTCTCAACATCTTCGGTCCGTCAAAGACAAAATTCGATTTGAGATGCCAGGAGTTTACAGCATTCCATGTATATGCGGCAAAGAATACATTGGAGAGACTGGACGAAAAATATCAACTAGGCTCAAAGAACACGAAAGAGCCTTACGACTAAGACAAATAAACTCATCAGCTATTGCCGAACACACTCATGAAACCGGACATAAAATTTTATTCGATAAAACTAAAATTCTTGCATGTAATCAGTTCTTCTACCAACGAAAAATCCGATAGTCTATAGAAATCTATAAACAACCTAATATTCTTAACCGAGACCCAGTTCTCTACATGTCACCAATATGGGAATCAGTCATCCGAGACGGTGTTTATGCCTCCTGCCACCTCAAACAATATATAAACAAGTACAGAGTAAAATACGAGCCAGTTTCAGTCACGGTCTGAAGAAGCCAACAGGATGATTGGCGAAACGTCAGTAAGTTCGACTCAGCAAAAACCGACGCAGGAGGAATCCAGAAGTTTTGTAAAAAGTATTTAGCAAATTGTTGCTGTTTGACGTAAGTGGTAAGTATCGAGTTTTATCGAAATTCAAAGTTAGCTGATTGCACCGAGATCACAACACAAACATCATGAAATCGCTCTCTATGCATTCCTTTAGATTTTGCCAGGTCGACTATTGCAGTATCATCGACAAATGCGGCTCAAGTACAGTGCCCTGTGGTATACCGCTGGACATCAACGTAGTAAGAAATGTTAACGAGATAGCTTTTTATTAGATTATAAATACATCCAACTCACAACATCTCAGTTTATACAAAAGGCTAGAGTGAGGGACGGTGTCAATTGACATACGACGCTAATGTATTGTAAATCTGCTCTGAAAGATTACGAATTGCGTCCTGAGTAAATCTTTTCTCCCTAAACCCATACTGACGATTCGATATTATATTTTATTTGTCCAGAAAGTTAAAGTATTTTTATTATTTTCTTAATTATTTTAGAAAATGCTGTGTATGTACTCGGGTCTAATTATATCAATCTTTTAAACATTTAGTACACAATTTCTGTAAGGGATATTTCTAATACAATTTGATGGCGGGATTATTCTATCTGCATATTTTTAATACCTTAAGGAATATTTGAGAAGATTATTTATTAGTTTTTTCTATTTTGTACCAGAAACCTTTAACAAAACGAACAAAAAAGGCAAACAATCCGTTAAAGTTAGGGTAGTAATGATTCACCAGGGGCTGGGTGAGAGGTTCCATGTTTATCAACAATACAAAGGCTGTGGGATCGCAGAATTCTGAAGGTTCAAAAAGATTCCTATATCATTATGTTTTTATAACATAATATGTAGAAGAGCAGAGGTTTGGAGAACGAGCCTGTGTTACAGAAAGGGCAACATTTTGAAGAAAACGTACAATTCCAGAACAAACGATTCCGTACTTCTATAATTATTCTATACTCTAGGTTGACTGATAGCGATATTTCAGTGCTCATCTGCTGTGATATACGCATTATTACCATAATTATTGACACACACAAATAAATGATAAGAAATTCATGATATATTTCATTCATTAGGTATTTTTAAAGAATTGCTATACAAGGTGTTTCAAAACAAAAGCGAAATACTTGTTTAAAATGAAGGGTGGATTGTTATATGCACTACAAATATGTCGGAAAAATAATATTTCTATTTTTTATCCCAAAAACGAATATAGATAGAACAATAAAACATTTGCACACTTTAGACTACCCCTACCATTCTTCTTAACTGAATTTAAAGAAAAACTTACGCAATGACATGGAAAAAAATAAATTTCGATAAACGGGTTTATTACAACCTTTTTAGTTTCCCTTAAAACTTACATTTTCCAAATTAAAAAATAAAATGTTGATCGGAAGCTTCTGTTCATGGCATCCATATAATTGTTGTTCTTCGAAGATACACGTGATGCACTAGCATTTAATTCTGCTGCAATTTTCCACGTACTTGTCTGGTTGCCCTTCAATGACACTTAGCACAGCAACTTCTAATCCGGATGTTCGAACTTCGCCGTGTCTGCCGGTATCGAAACTCCTTTTTTCGAAACTTCCAGATTCATCTAGACTTAGATCAAGCCCGGTAGACAAGTTTCCAATGAATCTCCATTGCCACGCCCGTACGTAAGATGCTTATCTGCCATTTCTGTGATTGATTGTGAATTGATTAATTAATAGTGAAATGATTAAATTTTTTATTATATTAGTCGTACTTTGTATTCAAACTAACTGAGCATGCTTTAGATTTGTTTTTTTACTTGGAAACGGTAAGTGTTATCAAAACATTGCAAGTGACAAAACTTTCTAAAATTTCTATAAATTTTCTTATTTTCAGATGAAAGATGTAAAACACCCTGAAGCGAGAATTTGGAGACCAAAAGCAAATTTCATTGTATTTAATAAGGACGTTAGGTAAAGTTCGTCTTAGATGTTGCCACAGACAGAAAAATTCAAGTTCACAAGTCTGCGCAACCCACTTATTTTATTTAATTTATGGTAACAGTATTTCGAATAAGAAGAAACTATCAATATTGATGGCCGGTAAACGTGTTATAAATATGGCTTAGCAACCATAAAACAAATTCGTATGGTTAAAACTGGACTGCCAAAATATCGTCTATTATCAATTATAGTTATTTTGCGACCAAAACCAACCAAAATTATTATTAACTCGAAACAGATGATTTTTGTGTTTTGCTAAAAGTCTTATATTTGATTAGTAATTGGCCGACAAAGATTGACGAGTGTATTATACTTCAGTCGGGAAAAATAAGACGAGTCCTTTTGCAATCAACATGATAAAAAATCTCGTCGGAAAATTGCATTGGCGTTAATTGGGGCGTCGTGACGTCGCCGTCTAACTACAGTCACCGAAGATTGTATAAGGATCCGTGGGGGTTGAGCGCGGCGATAAATCAAGATTTTCTAAGGATATACCCTCTGGGTGGGTTAATTAAACATGGGAGATACTTAATTTGTCCTTTTACGGATCGTTGACGCGGCGTCTCTATTAATTGCAAAAAGGTCAGTTTTGTTGTGACCGCGTCTCCCGTGGGAAAACAAAGCCCGATCTTGACTAATACAATAATGAGAGGAATAAGACGGGGGGGCCTCTGGAGGAATTGCAGGAATGGTGTAATTGAGGTTTGCCGCCCGCTCTAGATGTAATTAATGAGTAGAGAGATGCGTGAGGGCGCGCGCTCTGGTCTTTCCCCGTGACGTCTGCTCGCTTCAAAGTTTGCTTTCCGGGGTGGGTTCATCGTTTCTTCTGCTGCCGACGCCACAGAGCCAAACGCTCAAACTCACCGCTTTTGCCCTGCAACCGCGCCACACCGACCGTTCGCTCTCTCTGTGTGTGCCTCTATTTCGACGCTGCCGGTTTGTCTTCGACTGGAAGTGGAAACTCCCGCTTGTCGCATGGCATTCCCATTCGCGATCCGGTCTCGTTGCACACAGGAGCTTCGCTCGCACGACGCCCGAGAAATACTCGCAAATTCCCGTGTTTATTTTCAGTGATGTGTTGTGCACTTACTTAAACCTTTATTACCGTCTAGAGGAGGCGGCGATGTAAACATTCTAGAGTTTCAGGTAAATACGAATTTATTCCGTCGTCGTCATTTAAAAGGGTTTTGGATACTCCGTATATTTTTTTCCTCGTCGCCAGCGAATTCGCGCTAACTTTTTAGTTTCTTATGTCTGAAATATATGTTCACTGGGACAGGCATTGAGTCGCTTGTTGAGATTTGTTGCTTATCGAATGTTCCGGCCAAGAATTCAAATAACAGATAGATGAGCTGACAAAATTTATTAATGCGAGAGAGCGAGAAACAATATTGAACTGTACCCGTGATCATTGACAAGGGTCTCGAGAGTGGCAGGTGCCTTAGCGTTTAAAATTAAAATTTTAATTATAGTCCCACACACGATAAATGGCCACGACTGTAATAACCGATATCAATATATTCTGTTGTATGGCGTATTGTATAATTGTAATTGTATAAATAATAAATACGTATTAAATAAAATTAGTCATCAGAATAAACTGATTTCAGGTTTTACCAAGTTTTTTACAATTATTTTCCATTTCAATGTTTAACTTCTCTCGGGTATAACTTCGCGCTGTTTTTTAATTAGTACAATTACATGGGATATTGGAAGAAGAGAGTTATTTACCCAATTTTCAAAAGGTTCATTCGCCATGTCCTGATAAAAGTACAAAAGCGTTTGGCACCCGACCTTTCCTCCGGCCACAGTGTAAAATGGAGATTATGTTTTCTTTATAGTGGCGAACCAAGTCTGGGCTAAATAATACATATTTCGTTTTTCTATTAGAAAATTGAAGTGTTTGAGTTAAATATTTTTGTCTCCATTGCACAACCGTGGGTTGGTTCCTTTCAATGCAACTTTCGACGCGTCCCAGTACTAGGTCATTTTCGTTCAATTTTTTTTCTAAGGATTCAAGTGACGCAATTTTCCTAAACACTTTCATTTTGCCTTTGTCACGTCGTTCCTTCCTTTCTAGTGAACTATTATCAAGGAACGAAGCTAAGTTAACAGTGGAATGCCAGTTAACTCCACTGTCCGCCCACTGGCAGCTTTCATGCTCTCTAATATTCCTACAAGACGTTCAGGCATTTTTGCATTAAAAAAATATATATATTAGCGGTTTTCACGAAGTTTTGTAAAATTTAAATGCCTAGAAACAGTCCGATATATAAGTTTTATAAAAAATTTGACTTCATATGCAGCACACATTCAAATGACGCTTTCTTAATGGCAAAACCCAAATGATTTTAAATTGTAAATCGGCTTTTTATTGGCTTATTGCTCTGTTTATTGAAGAAATGCATATTCTAATTAAAATATAAATTTGTAAAAGATGAGCAGCCAAGCCCGAAAAAATCAGCATGTTTTCTGACTTGAAGTATGGAAAACGTTTTAAGTTTTTTAGTCTATAAAAAGTATTAATCAGGCGGTTTTCACGAAAAGCGATTGTTTAAAAAGTTTTACATCGCTAAACCCAACAATGGCTGGCTGAAAAATTATCCGCCAAAACAACAAACGGAATTTTAAATTTTTTTCGAGTGCATTTCAATTGTCTGCTTTTTAGAACGTCGTCATATCGATGTTTATACGAAAAACAATATAAAATAAACATCAAAATATACAATTTGTTAAACAAACATACCACTGTTGATCTACATATTTTAATAACTTTGCGATAAACTTGCGAAGCGAAAAAGGAAAAATAAATATTTTTCCGGGCCATCAATTACGTAATAATTGTTGGACATATTTCCCTACGTGTTTGCTTTTCGAAAGAGCTAACGATTTTTATTTTGTCCCTTATTATGTTACCAAGTTATTTACATATTTTTATGCAACGAATTTAATGCAAACTGTCACTTGCACTTGGGTTTTGGGTCACTAGTCGCAAATTTGGAAGTTCGATAACTTTTTTTGTACTTGAATGGGCGAATTATCGCAATACCGCGTCGCGAACCAAATTAACAAAAATCAATAACCCTTCGTGGAATATACATCCGACAACATTCTAAACGAGAAGGAAGAAAGATGACGGTAGGTTTAATTGCTAATATATCTCTGGAAAGTTTGCGGCGCTCCGAGGACAATGTTAAACCTGTTACCAATAAATCCCAGCCTTGTCAAGTACTAATTAGTGGTTTAATACCATCCTATCGTGACATACGGCCGGTATGTTCCGGTTAAAATACGAGAAAAATGTATTCTCCGAGGATGTCCCAGGCTTTTACGTCTTAGCTCGCCATGATCCCGTTGTTTTTCCTCTCTCGAACTACATTAAACAATACTTGGGGTAAAAATTCCGGATACGGGACGCGACGCTGAATTTTTCCGTTACCGAAAATAGCTCTCTTTTAACCGTAAAAATTCCGAGAAATCTGGAGCTCGATATAATTTAAATAATCCTACGATAAAACCGTATCTGAGGTTTCCTGGTGTATCACCTATACGTTCGCATTTCTGCATCGCGCGTTCACAGAATCGATACCTATTTTCGTATATATTTGTCTGATGGATAAAATAAATTCTATATTTGTTAACTAAATCCCTGGCATTGTCCCCTTTAAAGGCTAAAACTGCTGCTCTATAAATAAAGCTAATCACACCCTTGAAGTACCCACTATTCAAGTCGGTATTTTTTAAATGTTTTGAACTAAAATATTTAATAATAATGATATTGTTCTACTCCCTTCTGTAAAATACTTAACCGTTGTGCTCCGCTCGTGGCAAATACACTCTTGGCTCAAATACCGTTTATCGCACTTGTTGCATAATGTACTACCTCATTACAGACTCCACATTTGCAAGAAGAGAATTTTTTCCCCAATTTTCAAAAAGTTCACTTGTCATATCCTGATGGTAGTCTAACAAACAGTCTTTAATGTTTTTTGCTGAAAGTAGCAAAGCGTTTGGCCAAACTTCTCTCGAGTGTATTGGTATTGGTATTAAAGGGGGGCGCCCTCGCGGGCGTCCAAGCACTTAGGCCACCAGATGGACCCGTTGTGCCCCCAGGTCGCTCTAGAGGGCGTCCAGAATGCCGCCCCTCCTGCAGAAGGTCAGCAACTACTTTAGCGCAATACCGTGCACTGAGTCCGGATCGATCAGGGCCGTTCCGAAGACTCCCAATCTTGCCCATGTCAAGGCAGGGTACTCGGTGAGCAGATGATATGGGGTCTTCTCCCCTTTCATGCACCACCTACACTCCGGGTCGTCTCCAATGCCTAGCAAGCAGAGATGCCTCCTAAGCCTGCAATGTCCTGTGTAGGCCCCTGTTAGTGCTCTACACTCCCTCCTGGTCAGTCTAAGCAGCTCCCTGGTCCGAGGAAGGGCCCATCCATCATAAGCCTCGCCTGCCTCATTCCCGGAGCAACTCTCCAGCCCCCCGCGGCCCGGTCTCTCGCCCAGACTTCGAGAGCTCCCCGCCTCACACACGGGGCGATCCCCAAGCGGGGCTCTGGCCCTATATGCCTATGCGAGGAGCCCTCCCTGGCTAAGGCGTCCGCTGCCTCATTGCCCCGGACACCGGTGTGACCCGGGACTCAGACCAACGTGACCTTTCTCTCCTCAGCCACCCTCCTCAGTACCCCTTTGCACTCCTTTATCAACAAGGAGCGCGTACGCACTGACTTCAGCGCCATGAGTGCAGCCCTACTATCCGAGCAGAAGAAGACTCTCCTGCTTCCGTAGTTGAGCCGAAGCACCTCTCTGGCCGCCATCAATAAAGCGAAAATTTCCGCCTGAAACACAGTGCAGTACAGTACAAAACGATTCTCTTGTAGCACATTATCAAATTGCACTTTCAACCCACGATCTAAACATAACAAATAATTACTGCAACACCACTAATGGCAAAGGGCAAATAATTTCAAAATTTCTATGGTGCCGACACTATTAAAATAAAAATACCTCCATATACTGACACCCTTATTGAGGGTAAAGGGCCTTTCGTTACCGTTTATTATAGGCCAGTCGTGACCATTTAGCGTGTGCTGGACTATACCATAGCCGATCCTGTTAAGTTTAAAATACAAATTATCAATTTGATAAGTCCATGACAGAAATTAGAAAATTAGAAATCTGTATTTTGTTTCGGAGAATGCGAACCAATTATTGGTATTATGGAAAGCCTGCTTAGTATCATCTAAAATTCTGCAGGATTTTTTCCTGATATTAATAGATTTATATCATCAGTAGAGCATGTGGGATATTTAAGTTTTTATCGGTCACGGCAGCATTTCAATCATTTATATAGATAATAAATAATATAAGGCCAAGAAAGCTCCTCTGAGCTATGCCAATTTTCTTTTCTTCGGTTTTGAATTTCTAAAGTATTTGTTTCGCTTTATTTAAATCAACTAAAGCTATATTTATGTTTCCAAGTCATTGAGAATTGTTCTTGTAAATCGAAACACTGCCGAAGTAGCTGTCGATCTCCCCTTCAAAGAACCATGCCATGGCAGTTTTCGACATAATTTCTCAATCGAGAACATATCGTCATCTCAAACATTTTATAAAACACTGGTCGATTATTATTTAAGTCTGTTGCGAACTTTAATCGTGCCGGAAAGATTCTAAACTTCAAAGAGTTGTTAATTATATATGACCTAAAATATGCGGCCATTTTATTTATAAAGTTTCACCCCAGATTTTCTACACTGCTTTATTTATTATCAAGATTTTGTGATATTTGTTTTAATGGGTTTTAAATGCGTTGTTCGATTATTTTCATTTATTCATTTCATCCTCTATCTTCAATTTTTCAGCAAGTCTATTAAAGTAACACTTATTGTTTAAATTAGACACTGTTGAAAGAAAAAACAATGCACAATACATTTTACTGTCTTCGATATTCGGAAATTACGGTTGCCGAACTTAAAAATTTTAGGGCTTCCCAACTTACTGTCTTAGTAAATATAAAATTTTACGACTACGGAGCAATAAAAATCCTGATTATATCGTGTTCGATGATTTCGACTGCAATTGCCCCTCGTGGCCACCAATTTGCATTTTTGGCGCCGCCGTTTACCGTTTATTTCCCGTTTCGGTCGACATTGTTGCAAGATTTCCAAATAAAAAGTAACTGCAATTAAATTAATCGCGATTCGGCTTTTCGCTAAAATTGCATCCCGCAGGGGATTAAATGAGAAACAATATTTTTTTAACCCATGCCGTTCTCAAAAAGGACATTTAATCCGTTTAATCTTCTACGAATTAATTTCCTTACACCTAAAAATCCGCAAAATGGCAAATCGAAAATCGTTTCAAAAAAGAGAAAAAAAGACGACTGCGAACCAAAGATAAACCGATATTTTATCTCTAAATTGTTATCCCGTAGAATTAGCAAGTTTATCGCCGGTCCTGCGAAAAGTTCTACTTGGCTTTTCTGGATAACTCTTTGATAAGGAGTCTCCTGTGGGAACGAAGAGTTGTCTGTAATAGAGAACGGCCCGTGGGGGTTTCGCTGTTACTCTCGGTTACGTGATATCTGGAGTTCGAATGAAATTTGACTTTGTTTGGCGCTGCACGATTGGGAAGCGACTTTTTTTATATCATATTAAAAAGTTGTAAAAACAAAATTATCGGAGCAGTCACCGTCGGGTCAACAACACGCACCCTAAAAAGCAACGGTATAACAAAAATATATTATAAAATGATCAAAAATGTAGTGCATTTATTGCTTTGACGTTTTAAGTACAGTGCCTTAACAGCAGACCTTTGCACGATCGTGGTAAAACCCATTTTGTATTTCGGGTTACGGTTTTTTTTTTCCGTCGAAAAGACAATAAAACAAATACTCGAGTCCATTAATTAATACTCGTTTACGACGAAGACCCGCTGTGATTAGGCCGGTCCCCTGGCAAGCAGCTAATTGCATCTTTAATTTGCAAAACAGTTTGTTTTAAACAGAGGGAACCTAAGAGGCCCCTTTGACACGATCGGTCCTGCATTGTCATTCAAAAAAGCACCGTTTAAATTAAAATTAAGGCTTAATTGTCGATTAGCCGGAAGAATTTTCCAAGTGAACTTCAACTCATAATGGATACTGCTGCATTGGTGTGCGAATGCTGGACCCTACACCCTTAGACAAAGAAAATAATAGAAGTTTTCGACTCGTATTTTTACAGACCGATGCCTCGCATAACGCATAAATAAAAAGAGTTATTGAACAGCATCAAAGAAAGAAAAATTAAATATTTAGTTCGTGCCGTAAGAGGTGAGAGATGCGAATTACTTGTGCTTATAAAAGAGGGAAGAGATCAATAGGAAGATGCCAAAACTCATGGCGAGGAGATTTTTTGATAGCTTGTCTACAGAAATCTCTCGTGCTGCAGTTTCCAAAGCTACAATTGTCATTTGGATCGCCAATCTTCGTAGCTTTAAAACGGTGTCTTAAACTCGAAAGAGATAAAAACAACTTTGTTCTGATCCACCTCAATTACTTTTTTTAAATCCGTTTTGGATTCAGAAAACAGCCCCAAGACTTCAGTATATGTTTCGGCCACTGAAGCTGATACGAACACTCTCGTTATTACTTATTACATGAGAACTGGATTTTCGTCCACCGAATACTAACTCAAATTACTCTCAATATAATTTATTTATTTATCAACGGGCCAACCGCCGAATATAAAATAGGATTCACATAAAGAAAATAGTAAACAACAAAATAAAATAAAATAAAACAAAATTAAAACAGAATGAAATAGATAGATGAAGACCTTACCCTAATATGAAAAACATTGGTTTTCCAAAATATTAATATTAGTATAGTTAGTCGACACGACAGTACGTACACTTATAAGAGTAGCGAGGCACCAACATAATACTATTGCGAAGAAAAGTGGAATAGTTTTATTGACAGTCTTTAAGTTCTTTCTTGAATATTCTTGCACTCTGGAAGCAGTCAAGTTGGTCAGAGAAGCGATTCGCTAGTGCAGCTGACCTATTTAGAAAACACCTGTGCTCATAGTTAGTACGATGGAACTCCACCGGGAAGGTAATTAAAATTAATTTAATCCCATATTAGCTTACAGCGCCTGCTCGAGTTGGGATACTGTTTGTGTACTATAAGAGTTAACTGAAGATGAGTACTGAGCGCTGAAAACATGTACTGACATTTTGACGCCTTTTCCTTATGAAAAATTTGCTTCTTTTTTTGCTAATTGCTAATTAAAAAATTAATAGGATTTTCGTCGTTCATTATATCTCACAAATCCCTTATTTAATTTAAATAGATAAATACATAAAAAAAAAATCTATAAAATAAAACTTATTTCAGAATATCATATTGATGACTTTCATGCCCTCCGGGGCATAAGCGAAAACGATCTTAACATTATTACGACAGAGTTCGCCTTGAACTATGTATCCATGAGCTGTCGGTGAGTACCTATCATAAAAATAATTGTTTATTTCCAAAATTAATTAAGCTTCCATTTACTATAATTTAACGTGTTGCATTGTATTAAAAAGGTTAATTGTTATAGTTTTGTATTTTACAAGCATCCTAGCGAAGATGAGATCCCGACTAAATAAAAATACCCTTCAAAATCAATACATATTACAAATTATTTAGAAAAATGTTGTTAGTTTCAGTTAATTAATAAAGAGTTATTTATTAGCATTTCCCAGTATTGTTTTAAATTGCATATACCATTCCCTAAAGTTCAATTTAAAAAGTTTAAATTTGAATATCGCAGTACTAATTTTTCAATTCAATGTACTTTGGTATAAATAGGAGTTATATGTTTTTTCTACTCCCGTCTTTAAAATACCTAATTACGCACCGATCTAGCGTGCGGGAAGCGTCACTTTACCACGTCAGTTTCGTTTTCCATGAATCCGAGCCACTTCGGATATTTCCGGGATATTACCGCACGGATTTGGGAGCAATCGGATGTATTCGTGTTGTTTTGCGAAAATAGACTAAAAAACGAACGGTCGTAGAAAGCGTACAGCACGCAATACGTTCGGTAAGCTTTTTAACTCACTGAGTCAAATGCCGTTTACCGCACTTGCTGCGTAATATACTATTAACATCAGATTGCTATCATTACTTATTTAGAGACTAAAAAATACCGCAACTTGTAGCAGACTAAGAATTTTTAAAAATTGAAAGTAAAGTTGTGTTTTATTCAAATAATAGCATACAGTATTTATCACAAATACTTGATCTATTAAATCAACTACATATTTAATTAGTGCATATTAATACATTATTTTATTGAATAAAATAAATTATATATTTTTAAGAAGAAACCACTTCTTTAAAACCTATAAACGTGTATTTCACTTAAATAAGATATTTATTGCTTGATCTTCCGTTAAAAGTAAGGGGTAAATATTTATTTGAATAAATATTATTCATTTTTCCAAAATTTCAAATAAGGGGTTGTCCATTAATAATCAATTATTTTTTTTTAAATAACTCTTGGACCATACAATTTTTTGTCAGTGCACTACAGTTACTGAGCTTTATCGCTATTGTTATTGTTTACTTTTACTTACTATTATATTTTATTTACTCTTACTAACCAAAACTGACCATTTCGCAAAAACATCAAATAACCAAACACTCGGTGTTTCCAGAAATGCAATAACGTCACACGCCAAAAAGCTACAAAACAACTTTTGATTACATAGTAACATTAATTAATTTGCATGTGCAATTCTAGTCCGCCGTGTGTCGCGAATTCTAATACTGTTAGCAGGCAGATTTTAATCTAGTATTTTAAATTGCGCCTGTTATTGTGATAACGCGGAAAATACGGCAGCAAGTTTTTTTCCACACGGCCGTTGATATTTACCCGCGAAAAAGCAAAAATTAAGGGATAAAAAAATTTGTTTGTAACGAACAAAAAAATAAAACTGGGAGGTCAAGGTTTCCGGGTTCCACCCTAATACACGCCCCTAAAACACCACCCCACGTTTCCAAAAGATTTGAAATCGATAAAATTAATTAGAAGCTTAATAATTCTAATACGATAAGAATTCAAATTCGACACAGTCCCGCGCTTATGAAAGTTCGAAGTAATGTTTAATATAATAATATTGAGGAATGAATAACCCAATGAAATTCGCTTACCTTTTTAATTATGTGGAAACTTTTGAAACTTCGAAATTCCAATCAAATTTAATTTCTTTTCTTTAGAAAATAAGTAAGCAATAAATTTACCTATATAGTCATTTACTGGTCCGGAAGACAGTTTCTAAATAATTACTCGAAGATGTTCTCTATACCTACATACGTAATTGATTGATGGCGAACCAGGCCATCGTTCATCGCTTATTATTTATACTATTTGAGACGACGCTTCCATATTCTATTTCAGGCCTCTCATGAGCCTAAGTAATTACTACCGGCAAACTGCACTTTGAAAGGGCGAGGAGAAAAATCCAACCGAGAAAAAACACTTGCACGTTTGTACTTGTATCCGGTTTAAACGGAAACGAGGTAAACACAAAAAACACGTAGATATGGTATGTATTTCACTTTTTATCCGGTTCTTTTGACGCCTTTGAAAAAGCTTTACCACCGAATGGATGTACGCACACGTACGCGGCAAATTCGTTTTATTCTCTCCTCGGCAGAACGGAAAATGCGCAAGGATGCCACCTAGAAACGAACTTAAAATTAAACTGCGTTTATTTTCCCAAAAAAAAAACATATTTTTATTTTTAATGGACAGAATAACTCCATTTTGTTCCACGGGCTACTGCAGTACTTTTTATAAAGCTTCTGGATTCCTCCTGCGCCGGTTTTTGTTGAGTCGAACTAACTAGTTCCGGCACTGGACGAATCCAGAAGAATAAGTCGAATTAATTGATTATTTTCGTTTGATATCGACAGCTAGGAAGCCGGGTAGTTTTTTTCGAAGCCGGATTATAGAATTTACGCCTTTTTTCCATCTCGATCGTTCCGACGCAGCATAAATCGAACGCAATAATAAGGCTAGTATTTCTCCCCCGTTTCATCATTCCCAATAAAAATATGGAATGTATATTTTGCACACCCTTCGCATTTCCATTGCCTTCGGTGGCTGTTACGTTAAAACCCATTTTCATAGAACCGGTTCCAGTATTGTTTTTCTTGACGCTCCGCACGACAGGCGATAAAATCTGAAACCCGACATATTTGCTTATGCCGTTTCATGAGTAATAGACCAAGATCCGGGGACCCCGGAGCTATGTCCTACCGCCTAAAATTTGACTTAGGGATGTTCTATTAAAAATCTCATACGAAAAAAAAACCAGCTCACTATTAAGAATAAAAAAATTGTAAGCCCCGTACATTGAAAAAATTATAATATCAGGACAACATTAATCAACTAATTGTTAAAAAACTAGTGTTTTTGTATTTTCATCAAAATATATGGAAAAAAAAAACATTTAGTAAAATTATCTGTAATTTAGAAGTCATTTCCAAGGCAATTTTTCCGTGGTAAGTGTTATTTCACGATGTAAAAGTATCCAATTCATGATTATAAATGATAAATTTACCAAATTTTGGTGCCGATCTAATGCGTTACTGACTTTACTGCCATCATTTTAATTAATTATTAGTATGAAGTCTCTGTTATCACTGGTTACAAAATATTGGTGTGAGTGGTTTTTGAATGGGGTGTTTTCTAATCGGATGACAATGATTTTAATAGAAAACTTCATATGAACATATATCCTAAACGTCTTAACTTTTGAGATACAGTGTGGTAAAGTTTTCAATTTTTTTGTTATATTTATATATTAATATTTTAATGAAATTTGGCACACATGTACTACAATGTATCAAGAGGCTTTATTCAGTGCACTAATTTTTTTTAAAAATATTTTGACAGACATTGATGGTACGCCACTGATTTCGCTTAAATTAAAAATTTACCTTCAATCTTCAATCATTTCCAAAGAAATTTAATTTCTTGATTTTTTCAATCCGATGTACGGTTTTCGTTTAACAAAAATAAAAACCTCTTATCTGCAAGGTCATAACAATATCGTTAATATGACAGCATGCAGAGAAATTAGTTTTTTTTTCAGTTCAAATCTGCTCATAAATGGTTCCACACGTCATTATGAAGAAATAATATTTTGGTTAGTTTGTGTGCCAAATTTCATTAAAATATCTAAATATTTTATTTTTGAAAACTTTACCACCCTGTATCTCAGAAACTAAGAAGTAGGACATACGCTCATATCTTTTCTTTTTAAAATAATTAAATTCAATTAGAAAACACCCTGTATATGCAAGCATAACATATTTTCTAACATTTTTGACTGTCCTGTTGTGGATGTAAAATAAATTCGATTAAAAGTTTTTTATATGCAAACGTGACATACTCAAAACTTAAACTTTTTAATTTATTATATCGGTGATAAATTTTAACAAATTTGAGGACCATTTTTTTAGGTTATTGCCTAATTTAGAGGCACTTTATAACTCGAAAAGCTATTCCAGTTCTTGCTGAAGGTGTTTTAGACGTAATCATTATTACCACGGAATTTATATTAGAAAACTCACAGTCTCAAAAAACTTCACTCTGCACTTGACAGCAATCGTGGAAATTTTTCCACAATATTTAACCTAATTTTGTAAATGAACATACTGATATCGGTACAAGTCCAAAAAATGTAATTCATAGAGAAATGAAAAGTAATTTACTTGATTACAATTTAACAAAAATTGAACTATAAATATGTTAGTTGGCCACTAAATGTACACTCATACACATCATCTTATAAAAATGTGAAAAAATTATGCTAATGTTTTTTGCCTCTATATATGATCAATTAGCATCTCTTAAAAAAAAATCATTTGTAGTCTTTTCTTTTGCTTATTTTTTCAAAGAATTAGTTGTATTGACATTCTTTACTAAATTCGTTTTGGTAAAAATTCGACTTTTCTTTCAGGCTTTAAAAGTGCACAAAATATAAGCATTTTATTATAAATAATGAAACAATTAAATATTTATTTTATTTAAAAGCTCAGCTTGTTTACAAAACTAATTCATATGTAAAAATTTAACAAAATAAATAATAACTAAAAGTTCAGATTTTCACGAAATTATATATATTCTCGTGACAATTGTTTCGACAACACTGTGTCTTTAACGAATGTAATATTACTTAGACTTAACTATTACGAAAACGCAAAACAAATTAGATTTTTCCATTTACCATAAACCTTCTCACACGGACACAGTCATACATAACAGCTGAAATCACCCTTATACGCACAAAATGGCAGCATTTAACTCTTTTATACACAGACTTCTTAATACGCCTCTCTCAACAGAAAATTACAACAAAGAACTTAATATCATTAAACAAATTGCACTGAACAACGGCTGCAATCCGTCCATTATCGATAAAATTATAAATAAAAAACAAATCCAGACAACAGCAAATTCTATTTATCCGAAACCTAATACAGAACACGAACAATTTAAAAGAATTACATAGATAGGAGAACCCAGTGAAAAAGTTTGAAAACATTTGTCAAAATGTGGTTTAAAAATAGCTTTCAGAACTAACAACACAATAGGAAAATATTTAAAAAACAATAAAACGAAATGTCCAAAATCTTAAAAATCAGATGTCTGCAGGTTGAAATGCGGATCTTATCCTAAAATTTATATTGGACAAACAGGTAGATCCTCCAAGAAACGCATTAACGAACATAACAGAGCGTTTAAAAACGATAGTCCAGATCCTAATTATTATACACATTAAAACAGAGAAAAACACATTTTGCCACACATTTTGATATTTTACAAACAGCCACAAAAAGTAGAAAATTGAATTTATTGGAAGCCATGGATTAATTAACAATATGAGAGAATGAAATGTATTGCTTAATGATCAATTAGATTTAAACACCTCTGCATTATTAAACTTAAATGATCACAACATCATTAATTAAGGTTTTATTGTCGTTTTTCGGTATATATAGTAGCAGGTAGTTTGTAAATATTACATTTGATAAAGACACGGTGTTGTGGAAACAATTGTCATGTGAATATATATAATTTCGTGAAAATCTGTACTTTTAGTTCTTATTTATTTTGTTAAATGGATTTTTATCAAGTAAAAGCCACCTCAGTTCAATATAAAAATTTCCGATCAGATGTGCAGAAAAATTAGTACTCACATTCTCAACAAGCAGAACCTTTATTAAAAACCGTTATACATTATTAAACATTCCTTACACAATTACACAATTTAGCGAGTATCATGTGAAATCATGCTTCTTCTTTCGAAAACTATTCTACAGTATTAGCTAAACATACAAGATGCTTGCGTCCAACTGCGGCAATAGATAAACCAATTTATAGCTGTGTGCTTTTCTACAATAATTTTTTAAGTATGAAATGAAGACCCCATGCAAAAAATACAATAAAGTAAAGGTGCGCGTATAACGTTGATTGAATCTTTTCGATTTCATTTTTTTTGCTGGTATTTGTTGGTAGCATTGTGTGAGCGATACACGACTGACACGGAGGATATACGTAAAAAAAACCTAAAGAGCTCATTTATAACGAACTGGCGATTTAAGGTTATTGATGACGCCATCGTCGAATGTAAATACATCATCCGTTTTCCGATGAAAGGAGGTGATAAAAAATGTACCGTAAATAAAAATAACCATTAGCCTGTGACGATATGTGACGTTCGATTTATTTCGATCAGTGTTCTTCGGCCACATTCGCCAAACTAAATCGCCTAGTGATTACGGAAAGAACATTTCGGAATCCATCTTTAAAAATTCGTGCTCCGAAGATTAATCGACGCGAATACCCCCTGCTAGACGAAATCTTATGTCATCAAAGCTAAGGCCTGTATTATCATTCCGTCGCAGAATCTCAAATACTTGGCTTAAGCACCTTTTGTTATCACGAGCGTTTATGTTCAAAACTCAACTTTTAAGAGCGAAAATTCGCCGAATTTGCGTCGATAGACCGTAGACAAAGCGGGTTAACCGAATAACAATTAAAAAGAGCGCCTAATACGCGACACGCGACATTAAAAAAGTTAATATTAAAACGGTGAGGCGCCATATTTTCCGTTGATTTATATTAGGAAACACGAACGACGTGTTCAAATTCTTTTTATAGTCACGCTTTGGGTTTTTGCCCATAACATAGCTCATCCACAAGACGTTTCCCCTCTTCTATTTCCTATTCTTTATCCCGTCCTTTGCACTTTCTTTAAGACGCTATATTACCGAGTTTTTGCTTCTGAAATTTCAAACAAACTCTGTAAACTTAGCAGGCTATATCATATTGCATAAACTTGTCAAATTATACCGCTGCACCGAAGTTAGACTTTATTTAAAAAAACCCTCAACTTCGCCTGATTATCTTGCGAAGAGATTCGCTAATTTCGGCTAACTCGGTTAAAACTTCCACGCGGCATCTAAAACAAATAACATCTATATTATTATCCGATACGCTTGCCAAAGATAATGGAGTTTTCTCGTCGAATTTAAAACCTCACTTTGATTTTTTAAGATTCGCAACCTATTGAAAATGAATTATCGACATTTTCTAAAAATTCTTCTAAAATAAAAATGCAAAAATACTTCAAAAAAAAATACAAGCGTATCTCGAAAAAATATTATTATTATTTATAAATAATAACAAAAGAAAATATTCGCAAACAGTAAGAAAATATACTGTTTAAACCGCATTATTTGTAGTATACAAACAGATTGCTAAGTTGTATTTCAAAATAAAGTGGTGGAAAATAAAAAGGGAAAAAATATAGCAGGTAATAGCATTAATAAAAATAACCAAAATAACTTTGTTTTATTTTTTCTGAGATGAAGGCACAAAGTACTGAACACTTTCGAAAGCGTAGCATGAGTTTTGAAGTTGTACGCGTCTTTTATCGAGTAAATCGAGACAAGGGCCAAAGACTGCACAGCAGTGCTTTAACTGATATAAGCTAAGGGGTTACTGAGGAGTTTGTTGATTTCTCGTCGTACTAAACTACTTTTAACACACCATGGACTTTCCTGAGCTTATAAGTAACACGCTCTCGAAATCTAACAGAAACAAAAATTTGCAATGGCAAGTCATCAACTTTTATTAAAGATTCTTTTCTTACCTTTTCAAAATGAATATCATTTCCAAAAAACTTGTTTATTTCGAATCTGCTGTCGTCGGCACATAGATTATATTTAAGATATTTAAGTGACTGATGACACCATCATTCAGCCCAATAAATCTTAATATAGAGACCAAAAAAAGGTCATGATTGACCATATTAAACACCGACAAAAACCCGCAGTTTCTCACACATTTTGTTCGAACTTGGTATGTATGTTAAACTTTTCATATAAATTTTGCAAATACACATGGCAAAATAGCAGAAAAAAGGGGTTTCATACAACTTTTCAAAGAAAACCACAGGCTACTGTAATACTATTTATTGAATCTGTACGCTATAACCCCCCCCCCCCCCCCCAAAAAAAAATTAATACATTAATTACTACATTAAAATTTAAAAAATGACCATTAGCAGAGGATATAAATTTTATTTTAATTTAATTTGTTGTTGTAATGATAATTTCGCAAATTTAAGGCGGAATACACTTATTAAGTAAAACTCGAATTTTTTGAGAAATATTCGTTGTCTCAACTGGCAACAGCATAAACAAAATCTTTCATAAACCCCCAAAAATTGCAATCCACTGGAGTTAAGTCCAGGCAACGTGCTGGCCATTGAAAAGTTCTGCTAAATTGAGGTGAAGTGCCAACAAGAATATCTAAAGGCACAACATCAAGTAATTCCAAATATGATGAATATTTGCTTTGCAAAATGTGAAATCTCTTAAAAACAACACTTGTCATCAAAAATATGCATTACATAGACAATTATGCACAATAACAATAAGAAAAAAAAACTGAAATTTAATCTCGAAATGCTAGAAAAGTTAGAACCAGTAAAATCCTTAAATTCTTACGATTATATTTCTGACAGTGAAGAAAGTGAATTTGGCGTATCTAAACACAGAGAATTGAAATTTTAAGAAAAAGTTCATAATATCTTTAATGCGAAATGACCAAAAAAAAACTATTACAGGCTCCACAGTCAGAATTGAGTAATAATTTATAGAAACGGGGCATTTTAAAGATTGCCTACGGACAGGTCATCCAAAAACTAATCAGAACACAAAATTAAACATTTTATTAGGAGTTGAGGATAATCCCCATCGTGCATCTTTTGAAGTAGTTGCAAATAATGATGTTAGAGAACGAACAGCTTGGCGTGTATTAAAAGAAGAAAAGTATCAAGCTACGTTACTAAAAGAGCTGAACGAAGATGATCCGTAACAGTGTACAGACCCTAAACCACAGTTTTATGAAATTATAATGGAAATGTGCAATTTAAATCCTTTATATCATTCAAAGCCACGTTTTGTTCAAATGGTACGGTAAATAAAAAACTTGGAGGTATTGGAGTATTTTGAATAACAAACTTATTGCCCGTTATTTACAATATCTTCAAAATCACTTCATTCCTACACTCGCAGTTTCTTTCCCAAATCCAAATCAGCCTGATGTGCCAGATAGAGGGATTTGGTCCACAAATATGGCAAATTAATGATATAAGGTACGCTGTATGAATTATGTGTGAAATTTGACGCAGAATAGTGAAAAATATGGCGTTCAATTAAAAAAAACTTATATCTACTTTCTGAGCCACCCTGTATATTTTCTATTCACCTCAAAAATGTGCAAATTATAATGGACGATTTGTCATTGAATTTGCCATATTTTAGTTTTTCATTTGTATACGAAATTTCAACGAAATATGGGAAAAACTAAATAAATAAAAATGTTGTCAACGCCATGTATTTTATTTAAGTTCATTATTACCAATTGTAGAACAAAGCGAGTGTTCTTAACGGTGGATACTGAATATTTCTGCTGGCCCCCTCTCCCTTTCTCATTGGGTTGTTGCTCCATTCGTTAAACGCAAAAATGAGACAGCTACCAAGAGCAAATTACAAACCCCCCTCCCCCCCTGATGATTAAAACATTAGCACCAACCTCGTACCGATGTGTAAAAGTTAATTTACAATCCAAACGTGAAAATTAAATGGCTCCGTAACTGAATGTGTTTGTGTGAGCAAAAAAAAAAGAAAGAGAGACCCGCTACGTCAAATCTCGTCGCTTTTAAATTTCGTCTGGAATCTCTCGCCATGGAAGGCGGGAAAAAACGTAAAAGTGAGGCGGGATATATTTACATTTAAAACGCGTGATTCACATACATATTACAAGGCACGACGCGGACGTACGGCACCCTCTACTATATACAGGCCGTTACAAATTCTATTCGGGCAAACAGAAAACGAATAAATAGTAAACGCAAAGCACAAATAAAGACTGAAAAGTTTTATGATACCCACTCCGAATTTCGAATTGAGCGACAGAGACAACATTATCGTCTTTATAATGTTAGTTTTTATTCGCTCTGAAGCTAAGAGCACGACGTCACACACCAAGCAGGGCGATCAACGGTATAATTTTGCCGCAATTGGTATAATTTTGTATTGATCACTAATTTCCTGAAATAAATATATACAGTATGTCGCATTTAAGCTGTATTTTGACTACCTAGTTTCTAAAATTTGCACAGTCTTACAGGTCGATGGTTCACATTTTTTAAGATATTGGCGACCGACTGGGAATCGACAAAAAGGCCCAATTTTCGATATTTTGCTTCGCGTTAGTTGTTCTAAACATATAAAAATAAATAAATAAATAACTCCATATACCGAATTTCGTGACAAATTTGCATTTTTAATTTTTTCATTATTATTATTATAAAATTATTTTTTCATTCGACAAACCAGTGTACCATGAAAAGTAATAACTTGATAGTTGTGAAATTATTAATGCCAATCAGATTAAACTTTCAATTTATTACATTAAACGAAAAAATTAAATTATTCTGTAGACAACGATCAATTGAAATAAAAAATAATACATGACATTTTGTATATCCACAAAATAAACAAACGAAAATTCTCCCTAACACCTTGTCCCGGATCATATATCATAAATGTCATAAACAAATGTTTTTGCTACATAACTTATTATAAAATACAAAGTCTAACCTACATAATATAAAAATTTTAAACACAAATATTAATATTAATTTGATTCTGAAAACAAGCTACTCTTGTATGTAATTCTTAGTTTTTTATTTTCTACATTTTCCCGTTTTTTTCGTTATTTATTCTTGTATATATTTTTTTCTCATATTTCGTTTACTTCTTGCTCTTTGCGCATTTATATTTATTAATTTGTTAAGCGTAGTGTTTGAGATGTTTTTTAAAAGTACTTAATGATGTTAAAATTATGAATCTCTGCCTTAAATCCTCATATAGGAAATTAGAAAAATGTGTAAGATGTTTGGGCTATTTGTTTTTACACTTATTTGTTATCACATTCTCTATTTCTTGTATTGTAATAATAAGTTATATTTTTTAGTTGGGTTTTGTTTTTCAAAATATTTAAAACCGTTGTTTTAAAAAATAACTGATAGCAGAGAAGTTGTTAAACTCTGAACAGAAGACATCAATTTCGTTTTTTCAATGAATGAATTAAAATCCATTACAACGGCTAATCTCGGCGAATACACCCGCATCATGAGGATAACGATATACTGGCGGCAAATCGAGCAATTCCACGCATGGGCCTTCGAGATTTATCATCTTAGCTGAATATTAGTTAAGATAAAATCAGATGTTTCGTCCGTCACAAAATCAAACCCTATAAACCAAGGTTATTACATACATTACAAGAAGGTGATGATAATAAAAGATTCGATTATTGTTATAGGGCACAAGATAATTTTTCAAATAACAAGCAATTTTTGAAGATAATTTTTACCTATGTTCACCACCAATGGGATTTTATCATTTATAAATTGTGAATACTGGGCTAACATTAAGAAACAATGTCTGGCGTGTGATTTTGGTCAAATAATAAGTCTTTTTTCTCTAATGAATCATCAAATTATTATGAAATGCTCTAGAAAATCTTCCTTTCAATATGCGAATGGTTCAACCAAAAGTTTCTGGATAAGAAAAAACAGTCCTTATAAACTCTGGTCTCTGAGGTCCCCTGATATTACACCACACGATTTTTACTTTTGGGGAGTGAAATCGAGACGAACTTGGCGCCACAACAAGACACGCCTGTCAAAAAAGTAGCATTCCAGACTAGAATCCAGACGAATCTTAAAATAATTTAAAAAATCATTCAAAAACAGGAGGACTTGTCATTTTTACTTTGAAAATTGTTTTCTTAAATTTAGTTAGCTACTAAAAATTATTGTTTTCTTAAAATAATTATTCCGTTGAGTTAGTGTTACTTATTTTACTGATGAATGAATTACAGTATTAAAATGGCCATTCTGTAGAGATTTTTCTGTCCATGACACAGTAATTCAACAAATAAAAAAATCAACAAATAAATTTGGTATGTGAGGTTAAAGTAATATTCGGAACAACTTTTTACAATTACGTTTTCCGATATCTCGGGAAGAAAAATATCGAAAATTGACCCCGTTTGTCGCTTCTCATTAGTTCGCGTTTAAAATTTAAATTTCCGTTAAGTATCTTAAAAATGTCAACCATCAACCAGTATGACTGTGCAAAACGTCAGATTTGCATTTATTTAGATAGCCAAATCTTAAATTCGACACACGGGATAAACAAAATTTATCATCATCATCAGGTAACATAAATAAAAACCAATAATAGGTGCCATTTTTACATTAGGTTCAAAACAAGGTTAAACGTTAAGTTATTAAGATCTAATTGAACATTTAAAAAGACATTTCATTTTTTTTAATATCCAAAGCTTCAAGTAAATTTCAATTGAAACTATGATGATATTCTCTTAAATGAATTGCGTAGTTAGAATCACACTTTTCATTGATAAATGCATCGCTTAGTTCTTTTATTCGCTTACTGAGACATCTTCCTTTTCGAAGTTTTGGGACAATCATTACAAGAACAATTACAGGCCCTTAATCATTTAATTTTATTATTTTTGATTAATTTTCCTGTTTTAAAATTATGTTTACTTAAAAAATTCGACACTTTTTCATTTGTTATATGTTAAAATATTATTCATATTATATTACTATTACAAAAATTATAGTATTGTTTGTTCTTTAGATTTTTGTCAATGATATTATTTGGCGTTATTAAAGGCTGTTGACTGTGAACATCTTAACATCTGTATTTATTTAGATAGCTTCAAATGAGAACACTCTAGATGCGACCAAAAAATATTTTTTCATTGAAAAGTGGCGTCTAACCAACACGAGGAACGGTGGCGTTTTCGGAAAACTTTCCCGGAATCACAACTCGTCCTGCAGCAGACGAGAAATTTCTACAAATTTGTGTTTTATTATTTTAAACGAATTTATGGACGATTGCTCTTGGTTTGCTTACAACCCTTAGCTGAGGGAGGCGGGACCCGACGTCACATGCACAGTTATTACTCTCTACGTCGCTCTTACAAAATTGCTTCGCTTTCGGTGCCGGGATTGTATTAGTTTCTCTAACGGGGTAGTTTTAAATTGCTTATTACTTGACAATTGGGAACCGAAAGCGAAGGGTTTGATGGCGGCAACTTATTTAACAGGAAAAATTATCTAGTGGGGATCGCGCTTCCGTCATTTGCAAAATTTTCCAAATTAATTCACCGAGCCCATTGTTGAAATCAATACAACGCCCCCGCTTGGTGTTTGCGCTTCAAAAACATTAAACATTCAATTAAATGTTTACATTACGAATACCGGGCGGTATATGTTATTGTCTGAAACCACCCTACTGCGTGTGGATCGAACAACAATAGTGCTGAACAGGTTTTTGATATTTTTCGCGATTTGGGTTTTAGCCAGCGGCGTAACGTAGCAATTAATCAATGATAAGGTATACATTTTAAAGTTAAGCACGTTATAATTTTACGGCCCACCCAAAAAGAAAGCAAAGCGAAGTTTTAAGTTAAAAAAAAATCATTCGTGTCCACAAAACAAATTTGAAATAAATTCGTGGAACGCCCGTGGGTTTTCAACCGATTTACAGGCGTTAAGCTGGATTTATATGTCCGTTTGTGGCCCCTTCCGTAAGTTTACTTACGTATCCCCTGTGGTATAGGCGGAAAATTGAAAATGAAACGACTCCCAGACTATGGGACAACGATCGCATTCGCTGAACCATTATGGTTAAGAAAGAAAAAGGAGTCGAAGTCATGGGAGGGAGTTAATTAATATAACAAAAACTAATCCATCACTCGAATCCAAAGGGAAGAAAATAGCCAAAAAGGAGTTAAAAAGTTGAGGAGGTAATGGAAGGTCCAGATAAACTGAACGGCAAACATCAACTTGCGTTACTACGTTTCTTGGGACATGATCCACATTTTATTTATTTTTTCGAATTTTAGTTTTTTTTATCTTGCTATGGTATTGTCAGTTTTAAAAGCAGTCCTAAGGCCAAATTTAAAATTGGATGGATTCGGAGAGTTCACAGTTATATGTGAAAATCTGAACATTTTTTATTCTAATTTAATCGTATTAAATGGATTTTCATCAGATTCTGTTTAAACTATATCATAACTTGTAAAGAAAATGATGAAAAGGAGTTTATGCAATTTAACAAATAAAAACTCTTTTGAATTTATTCATTAATGTAAAAAACTTTTTTTTCAAATTTTTAACAATTGCTGCTTAAAAGGTGTTATGAAAAAATAAAGTTTGATTTTGATTTTGGCATTCAAGAAAAAAGAACATAGCTTCTCTTATTATTTACATTGCATTTCTACGATAATCTTATTTTATTCGTAATCCAGTTTGTGATTATTTTTTATTACATTAAAACTGAATTTCGAGAAATGAAACTCACCCAATATCATAAAGAACTTTACCGGAATCCCCATCTTTTTCACATTCTTCGTCAAAAAATAGTGAGTGTGCTGCCTTACGTTCACACACTGATGCATATACCTTTCAGCAACTCCTGAAAATGCTCTTTAAAGAGCAATAGGATCACATAGAACTGTGAGGCCTAGGTGTACATCCATCAAAGACATTTACGTCAAATTTTGCATAAAATCTTAAACTTAGTGCATCCGAGAGTGTGTAAAGTATCTCAGAAAGGAAAATTTGGTTTAAAAAAACCGTTCCCGACGGCAAACGGTACATCTTGTGTGAAACTTTTTGATATAGTTAGTTAAAGGAAGAACCAAGGTATATAGCGTATAGATTTAAATTTTTCACAGTTTGTAATTAGCGAGATATAAATCATAAATTACTGACCATCGGTTATCAAAGTGCGTGCTGTATGGCAAACTAATCGAAGGTCGTCGTAAACAGGGAGGTCAACTGAAACGCTATAAGGATATCCTCTATAGCAATCTGAAAACAGTCAACATTCAGCAAAACTGGGAACATCTAGCCCAGAATCGCGGGAAATGAAGAAGAGCTGTAGCCACTTACACTGAACAAAATGTCTGAACAGAATGTCTGGGACGCGGAGGAATTATCTCTTCTAGAATTCACCTCTTTAGTCACAGAAGAACGCATAGAAGTTAACCACTTTACTTACTATCAAAGACCAAAACTGTGATGACTATAATATGTACCGGGCGGCCCATTAATAAAGGATACCGACCATATCTCAGGCACCGGACAACTTAGAAAAAAACATTTATGGGTAAATCGACCAAGAGAAAAAGCTGGAAATTATTTTCAAGTTTATAAACTGGCCGCTGGGGGCGTAACCTATACTGTAAAATAGTAAAAACGGTTTTTCTGAAAAATATATCAAAATTAGTTTTAACATAATCTGCTCTAGATAAGGAAGGAAACTAAGAAAATATAAGCACCCTACGTCACGTCTGTCGTCTCTGATACTATTACTATGCTACGGTTGCAAAATATGTTTAATGATCACATTTTTATTTATATCTCGAAGGGGAAAAGAGATCGTGATATTGGTATGCCAGTCGAAGTTCCTATAAATACTCTTTAAAACCAAACCAAATTCGTCGAAATCAGATCAGCCCCACCCTTAATTTGACGAGACAGAAAAAAATAGTGCAAACACAACAATTTCCTTATCTCGAGTAAATTAAGTCAAAACTAATTTTGATATAGGTCAATTTGGAATATATTTGAGAAAACCCGTTTTTTTTCTATTTTACAGTAGAGGTTACGCCCCCTAGAAACCATTTTATGAATTTGAAAATAATTTCCAGCTTTTTCTCTTGGCCGACTTACCTATAAATATTTTTTTTCCAAGTTGTAGGACTAACGGTTCCTGAGATATGGCCAGCGCCATTTATTAAGGGACCACCCGGTACAACATATATTTACTTTTTGTAATTATATGTATATGTAAATCAACTGAGAAACGACAACGTTAACATTCACACTTGGCGATGTAAAAAAACGAAATCGAGCGAGTAACCTTTAAAATTTTTAAATCCCAAAGGGCGGTGAATCAAAACGATTTATTTAGAAAACCTCGGCTTAATATAGCTATAGAGTCGCCGGAATAGGCAAACATTTTCCGAATAGCCGCTTAGTATTTACATAAAAGTCGGGCCTTTCCCCATATAATTATTTGTCTGCGCAGCAATAAAATTTATGTGTTGCAAGTCACACCCAGCGGTCGTATCAGTGCGCGCTGGTCCCCGCAACTTTGCATTAATGGATAACAGAAAGCAGTTTTCTGGGGGTTATTTGTGGGATTAACTGCGGACCCACTTAATCGCGACTAAAACGGATGCGGATTTGTTAAAGGAAATTTCCGTTTTGCAAAGTGTTCTTGCCTCGTCGAATATCAAAGGAAATGTATGCGACAAACGTACAGGGAATACGATCCATTTTTGTCACGATTTTGATCACACGTTTAAAAAGTTTTTATCCTTCTTACGGTCGAATCGGATATTGAATGCTATTCCGGGGACCGGATTAGTTTATGAGGTGTAAAGAACGACAAATAGGTTTTTTTATTAGGTCGATGGTGGAGACTAACCGATATTGACGAACCGGCTAGATCGTAAATTCCAAGCCTCAGCAGAAAGAATCGCCAGATAAAACCAAGGGCCAAGCACAGGAACTTCTCCCTGTACGAAACCGACAGTTTTTTTCTTAAGGAATGTTTTACAAATTTTAACTCTTTTTTTAGGAAACTTCGGTAGAGCTTGTACGCAGCAATACATTTACTTTTCTGCTTACGAGCCTTTCCAAGCAGGATAACAACCAATGACGTGAAAATCAGAGCTGACTGTAGGACGTGTAATTTACATATAAAATTCTTTAAACGTAATAATATAAATTTTTCGTAAGTCAATGCTTCAATGGCTTCTCAGACCCTTTGCTTTTATTATTTAATGAATCATTTGCTGCTGGTGGAGAAATATGGTAGGGTCTTTGATAAGGTCGATCATAAGCTGCTGCGAGTTTAACTGGCTGAGGTCGGTGTGGACGGGGTGTTGTTGGAAAGAGTTGAGTCATATATGACGGGTAGAATATTTTAAGTCCGTATCAATGGTCAAAACACTTTGCCACCACCCTCAAGGTTCCCATTAATGATGTAATGAAATATTTTCTGCATAGCAAATCTTGTTTGTATGCTGACGACCTAAACATTTTCAGACAAATAACCTCACCTTCTGACTGCGTAAAGTTACAAGAAAATATTCAGCACTTTGTGTATTGGAAAAATAATGGTCTTTTTATAAACACCGAAAATGCGGTATCTTTTACTATTCGCTTTAACTACTCTGTCAATAACAGCACACTGAAAAGAGTAACAGTGATATTGGACTAGAAATTAATATTTCAATGTCACATCAATTAATAGAGAAGTGAATGTTTTTTTAAAAGGACTCAAGCTTATCACCTCTATCGCGAGCTTGTTCGTAGCAGAATAAATTTTGTTTCTATCATTCGGAGCTCTAGGTATAACGTATACAAAAATAGGATCGAAAGTTTACAGAGAAAATTGTTCAAATGCCTCTCACAAAAAAACCTTAACTTGATACCCCAAGAATGGGTTAGAAACTCTTAATTGAATAGTAGTCACTAATATTTTTTCTCATGAAATTTTAAATGTCCGAGTGGAGACCCATGCCTTAATTTATTATTCCATTTAGAAACACTAATAATTTCCAAAATTCTCCAATGTTTTGTATGCTGAAATCTTCAAATCTTCACCACTTAGACCTGAACTTGTTGACAATCTCACACGATTCCTTAAACAAGATACCACTGGCTTTGGTATCGACGCTCGTTATCTAATTCGTAATCTTTTCTTGCTTTTACTGATTTAAAGTTTACCAAAAAATAAATTAATAAATAAAAATAATAAATTTAGATTCTATTCTTATTCTTTGCTATTTCTATGTATAACATTAGTGGATTTGTTGCGCTTTTATATGTAAAATATGGTTTTTATTGAATACTTTTTTGTCTATGCTGGACCCAATTCATCGCTTTTATTTTTTTTATTTCTTTCTCTTTTTGCATTGTTGTCAACTAAGCTTTCCATATTATTATGTATTTCTATTGTAATTCTTAAGAGGAAACTGTTGTGGGTTTAATCTGTGTGGAGTCTTATGATGCACGTACTAATTTATGCACTTGCCAACCACCTGGTTGCGCTGGTGAAGAACCATTGATTGATTGAATACTTCAAAAGTGAACTGAACATTCATTATTGTTACATGACACTCGTACATATTTCTTACGATACTCATACGAGTACACACTCATACTGTTTTTCTCGCCACGGGTGGAGTGATACGCACAACTATATATATATATATATATATATATATATATATATATATATATATATATATATATATATATATATATATATATATATATATATATATATATATATATATATATATATATATATATATATATTCTCACGTATTGATTCACGGATGGAAAAATGTGATGACACTATACTCCGGGATATCATCCGTTCGCTCGTTGAACTCCGACTGGAATCCTGCATCCGACTGGAATCCTGCAAATCCTGCATCCGACTGGAATCCTGCAGACGTTTCGCCAAAATCTCACTTGGCATCTTCAATGCTCGCGCTCCGAAAACACTTCGAACCAGTGTTCGAAGTGTTTTCGGAGCGCGAGCATTGAAGATGCCAAGTGAGATTTTGGCGAAACGTCTGCAGGATTCCAGTCGGATGCAGGATTTGCAGGATTCCAGTCGGATGCAGGATTCCAGTCGGAGTTCAACGAGCGAACGGATGATATCCCGGAGTATAGTGTCATCATATATATATATATATATATATTCTCACGTATTGATTCACGGATGGAAAAATGTGATGACACTATATTCCGGGATATCATCCGTTCGCTCGTTGAACTCCGGCTGGAATCCTGCATCCGACTGGAATCCTGCAAATCTTGCATCCGACTGGAATCCTGCAGACGTTTCGCCAAAATCTCACTTGGCATCTTCAATGCTCGCTCTCCGAAAACAGTGTTCGTAGTGGGACTTGAAGTATTTTTTACAACATCGTTGCAACAAAACGCGGCGTTTTATTTAACGTTTGTAACTAGTTAATAACATTGTCTGTTTAGAGCACAATTAAAACAACGGGAATACAAGTATACAAAGCTATTTTTAACATGACAACCCATAATTTACAGCCCCGTTTTGCCCCGTGTTGCTTTTATATACATCATATTCTCGCAATCTAGGTTAACACGTCCCGATTAAAATAATTCACCCTATACGGAGTGTCTGTCTTTTTCCAAACCATCCGATTTTTCGATCCCGTTCAATTAATTTAACCATTAACCTATACTTGGAAGTCGAATGCACTTCCAATGAGGAATGCCTACAATTTGCCGAATTTAATTCTATCGAAATGCCGGGCCGAACAAAAAAAGAGTCGCGTTAATTGTCGCCGATTTCGACACACGGTAAAACTAGGCGTCGAATTTTTCTGCAAAAATATATGTACGCTGCAGATTGGGTTCTACGGTTGATTAAATTTTACGCGCATTGTAAAACTGTGTTAAATGAATCAAACCTGCAATATAAAAGTTGCACGCTACATACATAGCTAAATAAATACACGCAATACGTTTTCCGAATATGTCATCGTTTTTATGTTTGTTGTTTCCTACGGTAATTTATGAGAACAACATTTCAATGTGCGATCCCTGGTTCGGGTTATTAAAAACGCATGTCGCGGCCGCACGATATCGATTACCTTTTGCAAAATAATTCATATATAGTATTATCAAAACTGGTGTGCCAGGAGTATATCCAAATTGATTTAGGCAACTCGATACAAAACACGGTAAAATTTGCCACGTATCACGTAATAAAATCAAGACGGGACAGCTAAAAATTCTTCCACGGGGATAGACAATTTTAACTTTTTCTCGTAGAGTCCTTTCACACGTTATCTGGCTTTTTCTTTCGATCGTAAAACCCCCGACTCGAATGTGGAATTGTCGAGAACGCAATTTAGTATTATCTATCCTTTTGTGATGACCCCACCTTTATACCGAGCGAAACGTTTCAATCCCGTCACGTAAACCCCAATTTGGTGAGCCTATTTACCAAACGCGCGATGTTTTCACGTGTCAACGCTTCAACATATTTCTAATCGCGATCCAAATAATCAACGTATTACAAGCACGGGGGTTGTGGGCTCGGCAAATTTTATCGACCCATCGCAGGTCGCTTTAGTTGGCTAATTTATTGAGCCCGAAACAAGGCTACATTTACGTCAGGTGCTTAAAGTGGTTTTTACAAGCTCGTAACACTTAAAGAAAGCGCCCAACGATAAACGTAGCCGTCTTTATGGAGCATATGATAAGGAACCAGTCATTTAAATTATGTATCCCTCGCAAAACTTTACTACTGCGTATGATACAATATTGAATTGCCTACGGTTTAAGGTGGAACAAATTTTTATAAAACTGGGACTGCTTGGATGATGTACCTTTGACCAAAAGGCCTCACATCTATCAAAAAATACCAAGAGAGCAAAATTGAAGGGCATAAAAAAATACGTGGGAAATATACATCTCAGCACAAATTTTGAGTTAGCGGTTTTACCACCGACAACGGAAGCTTCATTTATGGGTATATCTTCAGATTCAGCACTGGATAGGAAATCAAAAGAATGCTTTGGAACGGGGTTGGAAGAAAAAAAATAATTTGTTGTGCTCTGCGATGTCATCCACACCGATAGCTCCGGAGTTTGTGTTGGAAGTGATATTTTGTTCATGCAAAGCAGGATGTAATAAGCTCTGCAGCTGCAAGAAGTCTAACATACCGTGCGCCAGTCTATGCGCCAAATTGTCAGTTATAATATTACATATCTAAAATCATTCCTAATTGTGTATTTCATTTTGTATTTATTGATAGATGTTGCAGCTTTCTAACATCACAATAACTGTTGCAAATTTTCACTATTTAAAAAAAAATAGCTATTATATCTTCAATACGATTATAGGTAAAAGGCTGGAAATATATATTTCCCACGTATTTTTTTATGCCCTTCAATTTTGGTCTCTTGATATTTTTTGATATATCTGATAGTTTTGGAGATATAACAAGATTTTTTCAAAAAGTACCGATTTTTGAGGCCTTTTGGTCTAAGGTACACCTAAACATTTATTTGTATTGTACTATTAATAATAATAAAAAGTTTATAAACTGGCTAAGATAATGTTTTCAAAAGCTTTCGCCCTATATTCCGCGACAATTCAACATCCAATCCGGGAGTTTAAATATTTTACGACCGGTCGAATATAACCTACGTCGATAAAGTCGTGACCCATGTTTGCAGATCTCCGAGATAGAGAGTATTTTTTATACGTCACTCGTCACCAAAAAATATTTTTAAACCAGACCTCGTTTAAATATCTAAGACGTCTTTCGGTTAGAGTAGAGCCGAAAACCCAAAACACGCGAAATACGGTTATTTCTTGGAGGCCATAACTAATTCATATAGTTCGAAATTCGTGAGGAATATAAAATGTTAGACAAATTGGCCCAAATTGTACGGATAATTATATACACCATCGGAGAAAAATGTTTGACCTTATTCGACTTGAAAAAAACATGCTGATGCGAATTACCTTTATTATTTGTTTAATAAACGGTCGTTTCACAAACAAATCAAGCTCCTATTACGCGACCGCCGCCATTTTATCAATAGAAAACCAACCCCGACGGCTAATGATCGAGTGAAATAAAGTCAACCATCTCGTGCGTGTAGACTTTTTAAATGACGGTAATTCCTACGTCCGTACCACCCTAACTAATAATTAAGAAAATCAACACACGAAATCTGTAAACGCTACTTTCACAATTTACCACGTCAGTACACGTATGCGGTGAATGTTAATTCATTTCCGTTATGTTGAAAATGCATATTAACTTTTTATTTTAAAAACGCCTTCGCTTTTATATTAAAATTACCTAAAACTCAAACCCACGCCAGAACTTTTTTTCTCTTCGAATTCAAATATTAACCCTTCGTATTGCTTGTTGCCTTCGCCATTTTCGGATAAATATTAAACTGCTCCCACCCCTGTTCAAGATTACAAATTTTCCTTAATCATTTACTAACGTAATAGCTTTTTGACTAAGCGAAACGGTACGGCATAAACAAATATTAATAATTTAAGCGTTTTGAGTGCTCCCTGCGTGGAATTCCTCGGAGGCCGAGTCAATTTTAACAACTTTCGATTCGCTCTATAATGCGAGAAAGTTACGCGTTCCGCCGTTTGATCTGCTGAATATAATCAATTTTTTGCATTTTCGATATATCAACGATCCCACCTATGAATGACACTCTGCGGAGCAGTATAGTTCAAGTTTGAAAGGTTTTATTCATTAAATCCCATATTTTCAGATCTTAATTAAATTAATTAAATTAATTAATTAATTAATTAAATTAAAAATCTTAATTAAAATGGCATTAACTGCTGCAGAAATCGTCATTTTATAAAAAGATGGTCGCAATGAGAGTTATGTTACCCGCGCTTACAAGATGTCTGGAATAGGTATCTTGAGACGGAAAATTATACGCAATTTCATATTGCGGCAATCATTAACAGATCAGTTCGATAAAACATAACCTACCGCACGTATGTGGAACAAACGTAGGTTAAATAACCATAAGAGGACAGTTAAAGAAAGCTGGACAATTGCTGCTTCCAGGGCATCGTTAAAATCGATTAAGATTTGCAGGGCAGCATGTTAATTGGACAGAACAAAAGTGGCCAAACGTATTGTTCACGGATTAATCAAAAGTTGTTGTCTGCAATCGCAAGAAGGACTAGAACGGGTTTATCGAACACGTAATGAACGATTTGTCGGCTGTGCAATACGTACAAAGTCAAATTTGTGGAAAATTGGGCCCTAAATGCCCCAAATATATTGAAGATGTACTAGAGGAAGCCGTGGTTCCATTTGTCTGATGCAAGATAATGCCAGATGCCGTGTATTAAATGAGTTTTTAGATAAAGTCGGAATTCGGAGGTTTGAATGGGCACCCTATATGCCATATCTCAATCGGATTGGGCATTTTTGGGAAGCATTAAAAAGACGCCGCGTTCGCTACCGTCCCGACAACCCTACAACTTGGAGGATATGAAGCTAAGAATGCAAGCTGTCATTGCGACTAGAGGTGGACACACCCGTTATTAATTTTATTAACGTTATAAATTAATGTTTTCAAATGTTTAAAAACGCTAAGCTCGTAAAAGAAACAAGATAAGGATATCATTCAAAAAACAAGCTGCTGGAAACACATCCAGCCTTAAACACGGTTCTTTGCAATAAAGCGAATGATAAAAAAGTTATGCCATATTAAAATTATTAAGAAAATATGGCGGCCTTTTTTTTGTCGGTAAATTTATTATCATAAAATCTTGCATTTCTTTAATATATTTTGGAAGAGACAACGCACTTTCAATTTGCTACTATTTCAAATAATTCAGATAACAATAAATGAACCTTTGACCAATTCATTCTATCTGAATGAGGGACAATAAAGAATTATTAATGACTCTGGTATCATTTTTTAGAATATGTGGTTTTTGAAAATGTAATGCCGAAGCCGTAGAGTCTAATGCGGGAACCGACAACGTAAAGAACACTCTTACAATATGCTTCCAATCTAGCAATAACACACAATAACGCGTTTTACCACAAACCGAAACTCAATTTTACATACTCGACGAGCGTTTCGTCAACCAGGTTGGCATCTTCAGGAGAAGATTAAAACTGAGGACTCAACATTGCTCGTCACCGATCTGAAAACTTTTAAACATGTAAAAAAATATTCTGGCATTTTTAGCTGTTAGTTTTGTTAGAGAGGTTGGTTTAGACCGTATGGAAACTTTGTGTCACGTCTTCTGTTCTTTTGTAAGGATAAGTCTAGGAAACAGCAGTTACATCTTTGCCCTGCATTCTAGAATTTTCTCGTAATTCTCCTTGCCGAAATGTGAATAAGTAACGCAAGTTACGCAAAACATGAACACCACATGCAACCATATAAACTATAGTATTTTTTTCGCCAAAGAACTCATTGAATTGTAATGTAAAATCGGCAATTGCTGATATATTTCAAATTTACGCCGTCGGTAATATGGTCGATAAATTGGGCAACAATATAAAATAAATACAGAAATATTGCGTGGTTCGATGATTTCGCGGGTGAATTTCCAATTCGCTTCGCAGATTTTGTTCGCGCGGAAGGAGAGAATCCCTATTTCCCTAATAACCGCGACGGTATATATTCCCGTGGCATAGAAATCTAGAATTCTGTTAGCTCAAAATTACGTATAAAACCATATTGCCTTTTATACAAACATATATGTATGCGCCGGTCGGTACAACATACAATTTCTTTGCATAAAACTTTTACCCGGATTTGCATGTATTTCAACTTTTAGCCTAAGTTTGCTGGCTTGCGAGGCTTCCTGCCGCAGAACAATACGATATACGCCGTTTCAGGAAACGTCGAATTTTAATATCGCGCATTCCTTCTAGCCGGAAGGAAAAAAGACGCTTGACGCGAGAAAAAAAAAACAGCGTCTGATAATTTTTCATTCACAATGTAAGATTCGATTCGTCAAACTTTTTATCGGGCGATAATTGAAAAAGTTTTTCCATAGGCACTTTAAAGTCATCCGCGCTACTCCCTCCGATCGCGAAGTTTCAAATATTTTCCCTCCACGATGTCGTTTTTACCGGACGACGAATTTAATTACCAACACCCCCTACCCCTTCCTCGTCAAAATACGTAGTAAGTTTATTAAATAATTAATTATGTATGCTCGGGGTAAACTTAACGAATTTCCCACGTTAATAGCAAACCCATAATTAGATAACGTCGTTGATTACGCGACTGTAAGGCTTCAAAGTTTATTCCCCGGTTGCTTCTTCCTATTAACTAGTTGAAGAAAAAGGTATAAGCGGATCCTTGCCATAATTTTAATCTCACCGCGCGGAGGGGTTGTCTACGGAAACTGCAAGTGCATACTTCAGAGAACCGGAATAAAACTCGGTAAACAATTTAGTTCTAAATGAGAAGGGAAATAATTTACTCCGGGCATACCTTTGGTTTTGATGAGAAATCCGAACCGCCCTGGGGAATTTTATTATATGCAATAGATAGCAATTTTACGTTTGTCTTGTTATACCGAGCGCAAATTTATATGCCATCCCATTCATACCACTGTACGAGAAAATCCAGAGAAAGGCCGTATTTAATTTTAAACGAATACATGAATAAATAATCAGCACCGACATATATATTTATAAAAAACGGGCTCGCTCAATCTTTTTTGAAACGGGAAACGAAATTTATGAACGCTGCCAACATTCCACTCCATTGTTTTTTAAGTATCATTATAAATCAAAGTGTTCCGCTAAGGAATAATGAAGCACCCCATAGCCGTATTTCCATCAGAAAAACGAACACACCGTACTAGACGTCTGTTTAGTGAAGTTACGATATTGGCAACTTTCTATCCATTCTATTTCCATAAAAGAGGAAAGGTCTGGACGGGTTCTCCGTATTGAACTGACACCTGGGGAGCAAAAAGGATTTCGAATTAATTCTATCGAAAAATTCGGACTGGGAAAAAACGACTCCCGACTCATTTGCATTGCGCAGCACTGACGTTTTTCGCTTAGCGGAATTAACCGAGCCCATTGAGTTGTGATAAGTATTTTTAGGCTCTGGTTCAAATTAACGCCAATCGATAATCAGGCAATTAAAATTATCTATTCGGTTATGTAACCCGCGATTTTTGGCCCTGCTAAGCCGGTCAAAATCCGCGGGTTCTGTTGTGCTTTAGTATAATTTTCATTAAAATTCCGCGCCGCTATGCGTTAGTTACTGGGCCAACGGACGATCATAAATTTATTGCGAGTAAATTAAATAAAAATATCCAATTAGCTCGGCGAGTATGTAAATTTAACGGGGAAAAACTACATATTTACAACCCCTAGGCGGAGCAAGGGACATTAAATATTTTTACAACCGACCAAATTGGTCTATAAAGGTTATATAAGTGAAAAATCATTTTACGTCCCGTTTCGATATTACCATTTCGTAAAAATTCCCATTCCATGTAATTTTAGGAAACAATAAAAACAAGGTGGAGTTCGCGATTTTACGAACGAAATGACGACTGCGACGTATGTGGTTTGACGTAAAATTTTCAAGGAAACAAAAAATACAGGCGGTATAATTGAAATTTATTTATTCTTTCGACCCTCCCCTTACACCCATCTGGGATTACCGGATTGCATATTTAGTTATCGTGTTCATTATAAACAAAAAACAACCTTCTTGTCGAGTGCCAGTTCTTCCTGTTTTAATTTTTCAAATAAACTTCCACACTACTGTAACACTATTTATAAAACTTCTGGATTCCTTTTGCGTCGGTTATTGTTGAACCAAACTTGCTGACGTTTCCCCAATCATCCCGTTGGCTTCTTCAGAGCTTGACTGAAACTGGCTCGTATTCTACTCTGTACCTGCTTATATATTATTTGAAGGGAACGGAGTAAAGGAGGGGCATGAACATTCATTGCAGCAGGTGGAGAGTAAAATGCGAGCCAGTTTCAGTTAAACTCTGAAGAAGCCAACATGGTGATTGGGGAAACGCCAGCAAGTTCGATTCAACAACAACCGGCGCAGCAGCAATATAGAAGTTTTGTAAATAGTCTTTCTTTCTGTGTTGCTTTTCTATCCGACTGCATCTCTGCCACGTTGCTTTTGGTCTTCCTTTACTTTTATTTCATTGTACTCTACACGTACATCTTTTGTAGATGTCCTCAGCAATTTAGCTGACGTTGTTTCTTCGCCTGTATCTTCGTGTCACTCCTTTCACTCATCTTATTTTAAATGCTATCATTTTTGTTTCTTTTCACATTTCCCTTGTATTTATTTGTTCCTTATTCATTGCATTGTATATATTGCATGCTTTTTGTATTCTGTTGTTTATTTCTAAGTCAATGTCTCGATTCTCTTCAATCGTTATACTCAGGTATTGAAATGTGGCTACTTGTTCGAGCTCTATTCCTTCTATACGTGTATAAATTTCTTTCTTATCATTTGCCATATGATCATCTTTGCCTTACCCTTTCTTTTCGACCTCCTCGTTCCACATTTCAAGATTGTCCTGGGGGTTATTTTCTGTACTAGCCCCTATTTGTAAATTTAACTAGTTGTAAATTTCTTCCGATGATTTTGTCCATGTATATGATAAATAACAGTGGTTGAACTGAGGTGCCTTTTACTTGATGAAAATCCATTTATCAAAATAAATAAGAACTAAAAGTTGAGATTTTCACGAAATTATATATTATGACATGACAATTGTTTCGACAACACCGTGTCTTTATGAGTTTCTTTTTCAGTGTTTATGGAAACACTTTTACTACCATACATGATATGGTTATTGCTTTATAATTAGTGTAATCTTTCCGGTCGCCTTTCTTGTAGATAAGCATTATAGCTCCCATGCAGTCTGGTGCTATATTCTCTGCATTCCAAAGTTTATTATATATTTGTTTCAATGCTTTTTTTAATGTTTCCATATTTTTGACCATTAGTTTGTTTCCGTTTTTCAGTTTCAGTTTTCAGTTTGTGCGAGGACTGGCTTCGGTGTCTGATTGTTGAGTCGTGATCTCGGAATTCAATGGTTGTTCAAAGTATTCTTTCCATCTATGCTTGACTAGTTTTTCTTCAGTTAGTAGTATGTATTCTGAGCTTTTAACACACAGTGTGTCATATTTTCTCTTTTCCTGCATGTTCTTTAGCGTTTTGTAGAAAAAGTTTTGATTTCCTTTGCTGTCGTTTTCCAATTTTTCTCCTCAATTGTTCCAGCTCCTTAGTTTTGCTTCTCTCACTAACTTATTGGAGTATTTACATTTTTGTTTATATATTCTCCAGGTTTCCTCCGATTTGTCGAATCGATATTTTCTCCACACTGCTTCCTTATTTTTAACTTCCTTAGATTTTCTTAAATTAATTTCTTCACGTGTTTTCTTCGGTGAAGAGCTGTCTGGACCGTTTTTCGTCAGTTCTCTGGTGGCACTTCCTCAATAGCTTGATCAAACTGTAGCTTGAAGTCTTTCATTTGTCGTTTTGTGCCTTGTTGCAAATCTTTTCACCGGCGTCCATAATTCTATAGAATTTCGATGAAGTTGAAATCTTCTCTATGTGTTGTTTCACTAAAATAATTTTCAAAAACATCTTAATTCTTATAATCGTGATAATCTCACGTATGAGACGACTAAAAGTTAGCAAACCTTTTAAGAAATAGGTCTTCGCTTCCATTATGGACGATTAGTCTCTTCCAATTTTCTGAAGCCATTTTTCTGAAAGCACCATAATTTCCATCTACAAGTCTGGGTGAAAACTCGATGAACACTGGTTATATTTTTGTCTTTGCACATTTTTGAACTGTATAATGTGTCTATACAGGGACCTCCGCTACAGCAAGGGTTTAATAGGCAAAGTTTTAGAAGAAACTTAGTGCATTTGATAACCGGCTTCACATTTACGATCGGTGAATTGGTTTGGGAAATACTCGCGGAAAACCAATTGACCGGTTGTAAATCAGTAAATCAGTAAATCCAAAACAACTGTCAAAATGTGATATTATCCAGACACTTTTTTAAGACGACTAAGATGACGTATATGACATGTCTCGATCGTCTTTTGTTATCTTGTAACCCGATTTAACTTTCATTTCTCTTATGGCCGCCATATTAGATTTTTCGATTTTTGGAAAGAGCGTAAAATTTCCAGTTCAGTGATGTCCACAAGTGCACAAAAGATTTTGCCACATTTCGTAAAGTCTTAATTATTTTATAAGTAGGCCATGATTTATTTACCACTTGACTCTTATCATATCATAAATGTAATAATATTTCAAGTCAGGAACTTCTTATGCGAGTAGTTTGATGAAAAATTTTTTTATTAAATGACCCGATATCTTGGCCTCCTGGATCCCCTGACTTTGCATTTCTTCCTCTTGGGTCACACAAAAACTGAGGTTTATGAATATTTTGAGCCTCTTGAGATTATAAAAATCTCGAGAAAAATATTTTTGGACATTACTTGTAAATTTTTATCGAACTTGCAGCTCGTTCAAATATTTATCAAATTAACGAAGACTTTTCTTTATAAAAAACACACAGTTGGTAATTTTCACAAAACATCTGACTTATTGAGAAGTCGTCCTTTGCGTTCATGTTCTTCTATTAAAAATTTTAGAAATTTTACGCTCTTTGCAAAAATCGAAAAATCCAATATGACCACCATAAGAAAAATGAAAGTTAAAGCGATTGAGACATACACGCTATCTTATTCGTCTTAAGAAAGTATCTGAAGAATGCCACATTTTGACAGCTGTCAATTCAACCGTTTTGAATTTACTGGCAAAAAAAGAAATCCGCGATATGTTTAAAACTTTTCCCTTTGCTGTGTGCTGCTGTCTTCGGTACCGCTTTATACTTCTCAAGAACTTTTGCCAGCAATTTTATCCCTTTGCAATAGTAGTGATGCTTATCAAGGAAAAATGAGGCCTACTATTACACATAAGTGGACGGAATTTCTCAATTTATTACCACAATTTCCGGCTATAGCCTGTAATAATGAATAATGCAAAGTGGATCTATAAGTTAACAGGTACTATTTTGGAAAAACAGTTGGTCAAATAAATAGCCTCGATTCGAAACGTCTTTGTCTTCGTGCATTTCACCGTTTGGAATCGTTTAAACCCAACTCCGGCCATTTTTCACATCCCCTGACCCGCATTCCGGTTAATATAACAGTTTTTTTTCTCCCGTTCCCCCAACCCGACCAAACGAAACACGTTTTATCTATCGCATTCGGAACAAATTAAGAAAGCGTCGAATGTCTGTGTCGCAAAAAATTAACATCGTTTTTTCTCGACCCCCACCGCGGATAACAATTATCTAGATTTATTGGGCGCATCGTTCAAAGGGAATTAGCCGGCTATAAAACAACGATTTGTCTGTAGATTTAGCCGACTTTTCCGACTTAGCTCGTCTGCAAAGTGGCATTTATCCATCACGCGGTTTCATCCGTATATATCCGTCCTTATATTGCCTGACGTGAATTTAACTGTCCGTGTTTTAGGTTCCCCTATATACCAACGGCAACGGATGCTCGAAATGCGTCTGTAAACATTTTCGCTTTAAACAAGTCAATGCAGTTCCACTAGGCATTTCCTATGTCCGTTTCTAACCGAATAGCAAACTCTACTACGCGGAATTGCTTTATTCATACATGCAAGAGAACCCCGCTGAAGTTGACGAGCCATGAGCCACCCAGAGAACGCGGATACGGTCTAGTCCGGAGGCTAAAGGAAGCAAAATCGTCTGACGTACTAGATATAATTTTATATTATATACGAAAACAGTAGCGGGCTGTCTGGAAGAAACAGCAAAGGAGATAGTAAAAGCGTAAAGCAACAAAAAGCCTTAATAAAGTACGACGCTGCAAAAGGAAAAACTGAAAACCACTCGCATCCTCGCACTTTGAATGATAGAATATGCGAAGGATAAATTGGTTTCTGCAAAAGCCGCGTTTGTCCTAAATACTGTCTCCAAGTCGACTGTCCCTTGTACAGCTTAAGTGTCTCACTTGGAAATGAATCGTAAGTTTTAATAGCGTTCTATAAGAAACAGCTCTGAAACACAGCCGTACTATGCTTGGGAACATAGAACTGCCCCTAACAGTCCATCATAGAGATACCGAGGCTTTTCATACCTAGTCATTTTATACACTAACGTAGTCAGATGCGCAAAATACCCTTCAGACAGGTTTAACCACCGAGAATCCTTGAGTGCCGGTGTTATATGATCAAATTTACGCAAACCATAGCTGTATCTGTATCTGTAAGCTGTATTGGTCTTTCAGTCTTAGAGCCGGCCAGTATACAACGCCCGCATTTCCCAACAGAGAGAGAGTATGAGAGAGTCCCGCAATTTAAGTCTAATCTCGGTAGATAATTAGTCTTTATACATACATGTAAACGACAGTTTGCCGTAGGACTTCTGCAGTAAATAAGACAAGTGAGAATCAAAAAGTGGCTTACTGTCAAGAAAGACAAGACAAGAAAGAAGTTTTTACATTTGTCAACAAATACAAACAGAGTACCATTTAAGGAAAGTTTCAGATCATTATACTGAAACGTTTCCACTTTTTATCGACAAAATGAACAAACCGGGTCTTCGAATCATTTGGTGATACTAGAAATCACTTTAAGATTCTCATTTATGCCATTGAAAGACAAAGCTAGATGTTTGACTGGGAATGATAAGTATATTTGCATCATTATCAGCAGGATAAGATTTATTTAGGGGCCTAGAGAAATCAGACATGGAAATCGCGAACAAAAGAGGTGCTAAAATGCTGCCTTGAGGAACTCCCCTTAAAATTGACACCAAAGTAACCCTCTGCCGGCGACCTCCCAAGTAACTTTTCATAAAAGTAACGAAGGCTATAATCCAACAAAATCGAACAAGTATTTCTTGACACATCGTGAGCCCTAAAAAGGTCATCGGTGATGTTAAATAGTCCTATGGTCGTCCTGTACCCGGGTCTAAACCCCAATTGGAAGGCAGGCAAAATATTCGAGTAAGCAATATGATTATTAAGTTGTTCATATATAATCTTCTCCAGTATTCTAGACATTACACAGAGTAAGCTAATAGGGCGACAAAAAAAATTTAGAAAATAGATAGAGTGAGACACTCGAAATGATTTTTTAAAAGAGTGAAAAAGATGGCATCGTATCTTTGACATTTGACAGATGTCGTCATGGCTCTAAGGTGCTTCCTCGTTAAAAGTTACATAGAAAATACCTTGTATAATTTAAATATAACACGGCTAGCTTCCATTTCAAGTGAGACACTTAAAGTGATGTCGCTGCACATGGTATCCGCAAATGATGAGCAGAAAAATTAAATTAATTATTCCTAATAACTTTTTTCTAGTTTGTTTTCATTAAATTCAATAATGTTCTTCTGTATTTTGAGACCAAATTCAAAAAAATGTCCTCACATTTTTTTCATTTAATTTTTTTTGCAAATTCTAAAAGCTCAATTTTTATATTACTGTGCAAGGGATTAATGCCGATTAATTTTTGTTTATGTTAAATAATTATAAAGCTATGCTCTCGCAACACATGAGTTTTCTTCAAATGAATTTAACATTAGATTTTGACATTGTTTTGAACAATTTGACAGCTATTAACTAAAATTAGAATCACAGTTTGAAAATTTAAACGGTATATTTTATATCTGATCTTTAAGTGTGAGGTTTGAAAATTTTCAAAAAGTTTGAGGTCATTTTCTTACGGCCATTGATATTTTATTTTATTTTATTTTATAAACCCAAAGGCAAACCAAAAGGCAGACGAGGCTGGCCAATCGCAGGATAGCGCATATTAAATATAAGATTACACGTGGTCGGGAATACAAAATAAATTTAACATGTGTAACATGTAACATATCAAATATGTCACATCAAACAGGTTTCAAGCGATGAAGGGTGTCAGACAAGGATGTGTTCTCTCGTCCTTACTGTTCAACATATAAACCGAATACATAATGCGGGCAGGGTGGCATATATGTCGGGGGAAGAAAGGTCAACAATCTGAGATATGCCGACGACACACTAATTATAACATCTAGTGTAGAAGAAATGGAATTTATTATGCCCCGTCTCCAGGAAACTAGTGCAGAATTTGGATTGAAATTAAATCCAAACAAAACTAATGTCATGACTGTAGATCGGCAAAACCAGAACCAACCCCACGTAAAAAACATAACTGGGTTCAATGTGGTGAATAAGTACCTGTACTTGGGATCCTTGACAATAGCGGTGCATGTGAAGGTGAAATAAAGCGAAGAATTGCACTAGCTCGAACAGCCGTAACTAAGTTAAGTAAGATCTGGAAAGATACAGCCATCACTAAAAACAACAAACTAAGATTGTTGAAGTCACTTGTGTTCCCGATTGCCACTTATGGAGCTGAAATCTGGACGATCAAGAAGAGCGATGCAAGGCGGATGAGATGCCTTTGGAAATATGGGCGTACAGACGGCTGTTACGGATACCCTGGATGGCCCACCGCACAAATGAGTCCGTTCTACAAGAACTAACATTCATTGGCCATATTGCAAGAAGAACGGACTCGCTGCAACGACTAATAGTCGAAGGAAAGGTAGAAGGAAGACGGTCGTGCGGAAGATCACCGTAATCATGGCTCAGAATAGAACGGAATGGTACAATACCACAAGCACTGCTTCAAGAGCATCATAGTCACTAAGCCCTTCTTAGGGTAATGGACTAAAGAGAGAGAACATGTAACATGTAATTTAACACGTAGCATGTGTAATCTTATGTTTAATATGCGCCGCCTTGTAATTGGGCAGCCTCGTCTTCCTGTTGGTTAGCCTTTGGGTTTATAATTAAAAATATTAATTAAGAATAATTAAGAATTAAGAATATTACATGAAATAATTCACACACTTCACGATATCACCATAACCGACCATCATTGATATTTTAATTCGTTGGGATTCACTTAAAAACATTGTTATTATTATTGTTTAATTATTCCTTCAAAAACGGTTGAATTTGGGTATAAAGTATGTTACATGAAATATACTTAGAGTTTTAAGAGTAATCCAAAACAAAAGCATTTACAATAAAAAGTTTGATTGCTTAGAAAGAAAACTATTGATGTGACACCTTCATCTATGTTACCATTCTATCCAGCCTAATTAGAAGTCTAAAAATAGTAAATTTCATATATTTAAGTCTAATAATTCATCATATATATGGTCGTTGCGCGACTTCTGACTAACCCTGTATATATATAAAGGTTGAAGAATGCACTCGTATATTGAATAGAGCAATTTATTATACAAGCATCAACAATAATATAACATAATAAGAAGAGGTCAAGAAAAACGCTTAAGCAAGTATAGCATAAAATATATATATATATATATATATATATATATATATATATATATATATATATATATATATATATATATATATATATATATATATATATATATATATCTATATGGATTAGCGTTAAAGCTCAAGTAATTTATACAAAAAGAAGATTCCACAAGATTATTTAAAACTTTGTAAAGAAAAGCAACATCGAAACAGTCTCATCGAGTTTCAAGCGACTTCAAATTGTTATATTTTAAGTTTTCTTCGTACGAATAAAAGTGCCGATCTCTGTTGTATCTAAAGTTTACTTTGTTAAAGAGCTTTTTTGTATACTTTCTACTCTGATGATATATTTATTATAAATAGGATTCCAAATTGTGGATGACTATTCTAATACAGATATACTGAAAATATTTCCAAAGAGTGCGACCTTATTTCGAGTTGTTACTGTCTTGGGGCGAACTACAAATCTGCTATTCTGAAGTTATTGATAATTTTTGAAGCGATAGAGCCCAAACCATTTAACGAAAGACGCTTCAGTTACAAGTTTTTTCAATTAATTGACTACCCAGTATATAGTTGCAAAAAATTAGGTTTAGCCTTGCGCGATTTTTAGAGCGGAATGTGCCTCTATTCGGAACAACGTTAAGATTTTTGAGTTCAAACGCTGTCGCAACCCCAGACGAAGCAAGCTCTTTGCGGATCCATTTTTAATGGCGAATAAAGTGCTTTATTAGCAGTAAGGCTGGTGGTGCCTCTTCTGTTTAAACACGATCAAAATTAACAATAGGAGCGTGAAATGAGTTCGCCAAAACCTTTCCTCGACAACCGTGTCACGTGACGGCGATGTTTGCTCAATTTATAAATAATTGGCCGTTAGCTACAATATTTGTATGACGAATGTAAGTAAGGTTAGTTTCCTTAGTCTGATTCTATTTACGTTGTCGGTCACAGGGATATAGGTAAACTTTGTCCAATAAAATTGGCAAGGGACGTGAAAGAAGGAGGATGATAGTTGTCCATATTGAAAACGAAGAGGGATTTTTTAAAGATGGTTTGTTAAATTTTCAGTCAGTCCATGAAGAGTATCTAGTGAAATTATAACGCAACTATAATTCACGATTTATAGAGAATACTCAATATATATATATATATATATATATATATATATATATATATATATATATATATATATATATATATATATATATATATATATATATATATATATATATATATATATATATATATATATATATATATATATATATATATACTATATATATATATATATATATATATATATATATATATATATATATGATGACACTATATTACGGGATATCATCCGTTCGCTCGTTGAACTCCGACTGGAATCCTGCATCCGACTGGAATCCTGCAAATCTTGCATCCGACTGGAATCCTGCAGTCGTTTCGCCAAAATCTCACTTGGCATCTTCAATGCTCGCGCTCCGAAAACACTTCGAACACTCGGAGCGCGAGCATTGAAGATGCCAAGTGAGATTTTGGCGAAACGTCTGCAGTCGGATGCAGGATTCCAGTCGGAGTTCATCGAGCGAACGGATGATATCCCGGAATATAGTGTCATCACATTTTTCCATCCGTGAATCAATACGTTAGAATATATATATATATATATATATATATATATATATATATATATATATATATATATATATATATATATATATATATATATATATATATATATATATATATATTCTCACGTATTGATTCACGGATGGAAAAATGTGATGACACTATATTCCGGGATATCATCCGTTCGCTCGTTGAACTCCGACTGGAATCCTGCAAATCTTGCATCCGACTGGAATCCTGCAGACGTTTCGCCAAAATCTCACTTGGCATCTTCAATGCTCGCGCTCCGAAAACACTTCGAACTTCGTCGGAGTCGGAGTTCAACGAGCGAACGGATGATATCCCGGAATATAGTGTCATCATATATAT